>NC_080097.1:28972722-29275752 GCF_950005125.1 Chionomys nivalis | reverse complement strand
GATTCCACAACTACGACAAGTAAATTTCTGCACCTAACATGGTACTCAATTATGGTAATTAATTATAGGAACCTAAGTGGAGGAGGCTCCGTACATAGGTAAACTCCTTTACCTTCTTCATCATTAAAGATATTCCAAATAAATCAATGGAAGATTGTTTTCACATATCTGTAAGGTAACAGCAAAATGCAAGACAGATCAATATTAAAAAGTGTGGAGCCGGGCGGTGGTGGCGCACGCCTTTAATCCCAGCACTTGGGAGGCAGAGGCAGGCGGATCTCTGTGAGTTCGAGACCAGCCTGGTCTATAAGAGCTAGTTCCAGGACAGGCTCCAAAACCACAGAGAAACCCTGTCTCGAAAAACAAAAAACAACAACAACAAAAAAAAAAACAACAAAAAAGAAAGTGTTGGGGTAAAGGGAGGCAGTAGAGATGACTCAGCGGTTAAGAGCACTAGTTGTTCTTCCAGAGTACTCAAGGTTCAATTTCCAACACCCATATTGTGACTCACAACCATCTGTACCCTCTAGTTTCAGGGGTTCCAACACCCTCCTCCTCTGGCCTTTGTAAAAACCGGGAACATAGGCTACCCAGACAAACATGCAGTCAAAATATCCATACACATACAGTGTAAAAAATTCTTTTTTTTTTAAATGAAGTTCTTAGAAAAGCAGGTCACTTAATTCATTGCTGGTATTAGTCAAAAATTTTTAAAACATGAATGCAATCTCTTTGAAAATTTAACAATGTTTATCAGAAGCATTGCCGTATGAAAAAGGTTTTCTATAAAAATTATTCTACATATATAATCCACATATATGCAAAGGTTTATATTAAATAATGTACATTATATTGTTTATAATTGAGGAGGCTAGCAGCAACCCTAATATTCATATGCAGGAGACTATAATATGATATCCATGTTCAAGGATATTTGGATATATGAAAAAAAATCACAAAATATATTTAAGCTATTGCTGGGGCCACTGTTAAAGCACAGCTGGTGGCAAAGGAGGGCAGTTATTATATTGTCATTGAAGACACTGAACACAGACCTTTTTCTGACCATTTATAGCTTTGTCATTTGACAAAATGCCATTTTTTATTTCTATCTTGATAACTACCACAGGGTAATAAAGACGTGCCAATAAATTTTCTAGTGATAAATGATTATTAAAATATAGTTTTAAGTGTGTAGATATGCTGAGCATATTCACTGTGATCCATTCTAATAATCAGTAAGAAAACAAAACTTAGAAACCATCATACTGACTCCTTGGTAAATAAGTTCACAGCGCGGGGCATGCATGTGGCATAAGGTGTAGAGTGCTGAACGGATGCCATCTGTTGCTGAAGCACAGAACGTCAGGGAATAACATAGCTTAGTACATAAATACGCATGTAGATGTAGAATGATGATGCTATTTAACAAGCTATGGCTCACACACACTGCATCCCCTGACCATTTAATGAAGGAGTAAGCCGAGAGAAAAGGTTAAAGATGTGTGCCCAGAACCTCTGGGTTGGGGCTCCATTTGTCCCCAAGTGCATCACTTACTTTGAAGCAAGTTTGACAAGATTAAGCTTGGCAAACATTTACTTCCCTTAGAAAGTATATTAGGATATGTTTTGAATTTGTTTTAATATCATTTATATTAGTGAAGAATTAGAAAAAGAAAGCCTCCACATTTTTTTCCCATATAAAGTTCTTAGACAAAGAATGAAGAGAATTCAGAAGATGAAAATGCTCAATTCAACATCAAAGTTGAAAGAAAAGGAGACGGGAGCTAGAAAATGGTATCAGTAATTTCACACAAGTAGTTTTCTTCCAGGAGAAGCTGAGATAAATGGACATGAGGCTTGGAGGAGCCAGCGGGTGGTGCCTGAAACACGCATGAGGCCCAGAGGGTCCCTGACAGTTATGCTCTGACAGCAGCAGATGGCATGCACTGGAGGAAGGGGAAAATAAGGTCAGGAAGGCGGGCTGTGGGAGCTTGCATTCAAGGCTGAAGAACTGCCACGGAATATTCTTGAAAGGTGTGAAATAATCAAAACTGTACTTCACTGTGATTAAAGCTGGCATGGTGTGAAGGTGTCAAGCCTGGGTGACTGGGAAAATGGTGGTATCATTAACCCAAAATGAGAACATGAAAATCAGGTTTTATGTGGAACATGATAAGTTAGGTTTTAAATGAATTGATTTTGAGGTGCTGGCAGAATATTCAAACTGTTTTGTTCAGGAAGGAGTGGGAAATATAAAACTATGAAGTCTGCAGTTTAATTCAATTCTACAAATAAAGTGCTAAGTACTGAGCGTGAGGCACTGAACCAGCCCCGAGACGCTGTTCTGTGGGACTTACCATGTGAGAGTGATTTTCTTCCACAGTCGCTCACTACCTGTACGTGAACGGAGCAGAGTGCTGGGCCCCTGTGCGCCACAGGGGCATGAGGGATTCGAGGCACAGCTGCACCTGCTAACTGAGGATTTCTGGGTCATCACTGCACACTCTCATTTATATTTAAGTTCCTGGTTATATGCTTTATTTGTGTTTTAAAACAACAAATCCCACAGACATCATGGTAAACAGAAGAGGCTTATAGACTGGCATTTTGAATTTTTCAGAATGTTCTGAGTTAAATGTATTTCACTATTGTCAACCTTGCCTAAACAAAGGAATTTATGGATTTCGGTCTTTAGTTCATTTCTAGTATGACTTTTTGACTTTTGTGCTGTTAAAGCATTCATTCTCTCTTGCTTTGTTCCTAAGGAGATACATGGATTTATTCTATAAAAACATAGTGCTCCTTCTCCATGCCTTCCCCAGTATGATGCAGAAAACTACATTAGTATTAAGAAGTAGAGACAGTTTTAAATCTTAATTGCACAACAACAATTTACTTTTGAAAGAAAAGGAGGAAGGATATTAAGGCAATCTGAATGAGCAGAGAGTGGTAGTGGTGAGGAACTGACATGCTTCAGAAGCCACAGAATAACAAAAATGAAAATGGGAGACAAATGAACTTTCAATGAACTCATTAACAATTGCAAATGAAAAAAAATCTAGAGGCAAAAATGTACTCAATTCTCTCAAGAGAACAATGGGGAATTCTCATACCAACCACTGCTATAAAATATTGGCTAAATGAATATCGAGAATCCTAAGTGAAAGCTGGTATTAGGTAACCCGAGAGCAACTTCATGTAGGAAATAAGGGATACATCAAGAATTGGAAAGCTAAATACAAATTTAGATAAACCAACTACTTTGACTGAATATCATATGTGCTAGTTCTGGAGACGTGGCCTAGAGCCTCCTACAAAGTCATCACAGCCATTTGGAAAGTCCAGGACACTGGAGATCAGGAGGCGATGTGCCCAAAACTGTTGAGCAGGAGAAAGATGTTGACACACACCATTCTGATTCTAGAGCTCACCTCCTCCACTCTAGTTTCTTAGTTCAGAGGTGTTAAGTAATAAGTTACAAGTCTTCAGATCCTTAGGCTTTGATGATTTCTACTTCAAAGTGCTAGGGGAAGTCCCATGAGGCACAAAACTACAGTTGTTCTCAGAGTTGGAACCTTAAGCAAATAAGAGATGAGGACAACTTAAGTTCACCGGGACTCAAATACCTATTGCTATTGCAAGGATCTCTCCAAGTAAGAGATGCAAGTCACTCAGAGATGAGTCCTTCCTTCCTCCCAGAAAAGCTCTTTCTCCTGAGGAGCAGACTTTGGAAATGGCAGATTTAGTTTCAGCAGCAGTGACTTTTTTCCCTGAATTGCTAATGAGCCTCAAGAAAACCTGATCTTCTGCAATCATCCGACCATTGTTGCAGAGTATTTGTTTACAATGCATAAAGATGTATCACTATGACTGGTTAATAAAAAACTGAATGGTCAATATCTTGGCAGGAGATAATAGGTGGTCCTTCCAGGCAGAAAGAGCAACTCAGGATGAATCTAGGTGCCCCAGTGGACACTGAAGAAGTCAGGCATACCATACAGAGGAGAGGTAACTCCATGTGGTAGAATGCAGATTAATAAAAACAAGTTAATTTAAGTTATAAGGGTTAGTTGCGAAAAAACCTAAGCTAAGGCCAATCTTTCATAATTAATAATAAGTTCTGTTATTTATGAGGTGACGGCCCAAAAGAAAATCCAACCTCAGGCCATGTGTGTTTTCTTTTATTATGACTAAATGGTGATTTGGCAGCCGTGTACTGATGTGGGATTCCCTTCTGTATGCTGTGAATATGTTTTATTATCATTGGTTAATAAAGAAACTAATTTGGCCTATGGCAGGTCAGAATATAGCTAGGCAAGAAATCCAAGCAGAGAGACAGGGAGAAAGAAGGAAAAGTCAGCGAGACACCAGCAGCCACCCAGGGAAGCAAGATGTGAGGTAACAAGCCACGACCCTTGTGGTAAAATATAGAATAATAGAAATCGGTTAATTTAAATTGTAAGAGCTAGTTAATATTAACCCCTAGCTAATAAGCCAAACAGATTGTAATTAGTATTAAACCTCAGTGTAGTTACTGGGGAACTGGTAAGCTAGAGAGAAACCTCCAGGTACATCCCCATAGTCTGATCAAACATTCAATGAGATGAATACCTGGAGGAATTAGTGATAGTTGTTTTTGAACTAGAGAACTGAGATACTTTGCTAAAAGGCAATTAGGATCACATATGTATCTTTAAGTCATAAGTCGACACCCATGAGAGGGCACCTAGCAGTGTATGATCCCCCATCTATAAACCACCGCCTCCCTCCCTCTGGGCAAGATGGCTCATTAGTAAGAGGCTACCATTCTCAGACTGGCTAGATCATCATAATAAAGTTCTAGCCCTACCACTTCCTTGCCTGTTGACTAGCCAGATTATACTTTGTAGTTAGCTGACAGAGCCTTCTGCATGGTAAGACCACCTATGACCCACCTATTGGTAACTGCCACTGTTAGGTTAAAGCCCCAAGGCCAGTTAATCCCCCATAATTATCATTCTTTATTACCACTAGTCAATAGTCAAGGCTCTTGATCTTTGTTCCTTCTAACATTAGCACCTCACTAGTACCTCAACTTTGCCAACAAACATTTACTTCATCTTAATTTAATATAGGCTCTCACTGGAAATGCAGAGATGGTTTCTACTGCCACCTTCCACTAAACATCGCTATTTTCTCAAATTTCATGTGCCTAGAATCTAACAGGTGAAAGGTAGGGGCATCCTTGCTTTCTCTCTGATCGTGTTCATGCCTATGTCAATAATATCTCTCTCCGCTATGTAAAACCACTCTCCTTTAAAACACATGACATTTGGATGCACGACTGCCATTCCTCAGGGTCAATGTTACTTTACGTACCTGTTCACTTCTCATGCAAAACAGACTTTGGAATTTGATTCAATCATTTTATAGATGAGTTCAGCTATAGTCTTGCCTGAATTAACTTTCAATGAAAATGCTAACTTCTTCCTTCCTGCAATGATCTACTCCATGGTCTTTAGGAAACCAGACTACTTTGTAGTCATTGGCATAGCCTTCTGCACGATAAGACTCCCTTGGCGTCATTACTACTTTTAAGACTACTATTTTTCAAGCTCTTTCTATTTTCCTTGCTCTGCCCCTTCTGATACCATTCCTTGCTTCCACTGGAATGATAGATGCACTCCCTTGGTTTCCTATACTAAGACTCCTAAGTTCTTACCACCATCACAAAATCTAATTTAGAGCTCACACCAGGACCCTTAAGCATTCTACTTTTCAGACTAGAAGGTTTTCTAGAATACAGGATATTCTGTGATTAATCTGGAAGAATCCTGTGCAAACTGGAATGATTGGGTTGACTATACTAGTCTCAGATAAGGCAATGTGGATGTTGTTCTATATATGCATCTACCATAATATGTGCAAACCTGTGCCTATAATTTCCCTCCAGCCACTACCTCTCTCATCTCAGTGAGGAAAGGTATCACGTTTTCAAGCCAGAAGCCTATCTGTGATTTTAAACAGAAGCTAAAGGTGAATATATAGAGAACGCTTAATGCACCTCTAAGCACTGAGTTCCTAGTCTATTCTAACTAGAGGGATATCCAAGAGGACTCCTATATAGCTAGCTAGCAATTACAAGTTTCTGTCAAGGGAAGACAACTGAAGCTCATTTATCTAAAAAGTTAGGTAGCTTCAGTCACATCAGATTTGACACTGATTTGGATCACCATCTAATCTACTACACAGATTTCTTAAATATTCTGGAACATCTGTAATATGCTGTTCAGGAATAGTTTTATTTTAGTAGTATTTTTCCTTTCTAATAACCTAAAATAAATTTTCCTAAGAAAGGAAATTCTGGGAAATAACCCGTGTTCGCTAGTGAATGCTTCCATAGTGAAGCAAGTATGCATTTTGTCATGAGGCATCAAAATGGCAACCTTCATAGTTGGAAAATGACTGTGGCTCTCAGCGACTTCACAGTTTCTGGTTCTCTATCGACACCACTAAATCTTGCCTGCAAAACTGCTAAGAACCTGAAGTTTTACATGGAATTTTATGGTCAAATGAAGCAAGGAACAGAAACAACTTTGAGTGCTCTACGTGATTACATTTTTTTTTTTTTATCTTCACTCAGCATGTGACAGTAGACAAGATGATATTATGACCAAAGACTTATAGAAAGTGAGACTGGGGTAGAGCCAAGGAGTACAATACTTCTGAGTATGCAAGAGGCTCTCGTTTGGTCCTCAGTTGATGTGGGATTTCCCTTTGTATGCTGTGAATATCATTGGTTAATAAAACAACTGCTTTGGGCCTATAGCAGAGCTATAGGGGAACAGAGCTAGGTGAGGAAAACTAACCAGAAAGCTGGGAGAAAGGAGGCAGAGTCAGAGAGAAGCCATGTAGCCCCACCAGAGATAGATGGAACTTTAGCTGGTAAGCCACAGCCATGTGGCGATACACAGATTAATAGAAATGGGTTAAATAAATATGTAAGAGTTAGCCAATAAGAAGCTAGAACTAATGGGCTAAGCAGTTATTTAATTAATAGTTTCTGTGTGATTATTTAGTGGCTAAGCAGCCGGGAACTAACAAGTGGCCCCCTCCATACAACACTCAGCACCACAAAAACTCCCGAAACAAACTTTCAAACTATCTGAAGTGAACTAACTGTTAACAGAGGAACCTCTTCTCTTGGGTTGAAGATATTCTGTTTTATTTCCAGGAAGTTTCATGTAATTGTTTTGCTCTGGTCTCACAATCTGAAATTAGTTAACAGTCATACCTACAAAAACAAACAATTTTCTGTGCTTCAATGTGTTTATCAAGCTTGTGTACTCTAGTTTCATCTTCCCTGCAAACCTTTTGTTCATAGTAGAACTTTAATAAAGGAATGTGTATGTACCACTAGTAGAAGTTGAAATTAGATTGATTTGATGCAAACAGTCCATTGAGAAAGCAGAGTGTGACCAGCTAAAATGGGTATGTATTATAAGTGAATCTGAAATATCTCTGTACCCTGTTCCTACGGATAACTGAGAGTCAGCTGTGCACACATCTGTGGGTGTTTATAAACATTTCCCATCTGTTAGAAGCGTATGGGTTGTAAATCGTGAGCTAATTAGTGAAACACTAGTCATTTCTACTGACAGTTGTTATGGATAAAAATTTTATCCAGGTTAAATTGATCTCAGAAACTTGTTGATCACAGGAGGCCATTTTACCTTTTATGACAAACCTAAGCAGTTACACTACATTGAACATGCACCACATTAAATGTGAATGATAACTATATTAAGCTGCTAGTTAGCACATGTTAATGAACTCAGTTCTTAATATTGACTAAAGTGTGTATTGAGTATTTGTCAGGGAAAAAACAACCAATTCTGTAATACATGACCTTTTCATCTGGGTCTACATACATACTAAGCAACTTCCATTAAGGAATTTAAGAGTATAACTCTAGCAAGTAGTCAGCATTTTTCTACATACATTCCCACATATGTAGGTATTTCCCTAGGTTCCTCACGTCAGTGTCTTTTTCCAAGTCTATCTTGTATTTTTTTTTAACTGATGGAAGATGTTTGTGTACGCATGTGTTGGGAGGTTTTTTGAAGTAGCTCAGTAGTTAAAGTGCTTACACTGAAAAGAGAAAGGATACTACTTAGTCCTCAGAATCCATGTAAACAAACTTGGCGTGGTATACATGCAAACTAGAAATCCCAGTGCAGGTGAAGCAGCCATATGGATGCCCGGGGCATGTTGATTAGTTAATCTGGCCTAATACGACCATAGCAGAACTTGTTCTTTGGCCTTTGCATACATATACATGCACACTACCACCACCTCCCACCACTACCACCAGAAAACAACCATAATGCATGAAAAACATTGTAAACAGATAATTATAATTTTTATGTAAACAATTAGGAAAAACATATTCTTTATCATATTCTTTATAAGATACATTCATGCTAATAGCCAAATGAATAAAAAGACATATAATAAAACTTACATTGAATGAGAGAATGGGTCTGGGACTAAGTAAAATTTAGTTGTTTGGGCTAAAACATAGCAGAGTTTTATTTACAAATGAGTTTACAGACCATAGATGTAATTTTCCATGACATATGGAATCTTATTTGGTAGATGAACACTGCTCTGGGAAGGTCACTGGGTGGTTTCATTCAGATACTTGGGAGAGACGGGGCTGAGACATGGCTGCCTGACCTCTCACCTAACACACATTACGTGATCACACTTGCATTCAGAGACAACCTTGTCTACAATGCTTAGAATCATGGTAAGTGAAAACACACACACACACACACAAATACACACACCTTAGTTACTTGTTTTGTCTGTTCACACATGACATGCCTTTATTCCCACTTAATTTTATTCTACTTAGAATGTGTAGACTTATCTTACATGCTGTCTGTCTCCAGATGAGCACAAGGCCACACAGGCAGCGTGTGTGCTTACTTTGTTTCCAACTGGATCCCCGGGGCACTGGATACCAGCATGACAAAATAAACATTTGCTCAAGTAAAGTTTTGATAGGAAGGGCTTTTTCTACCAATACAATAATAATTCCATTAATAAAGGAGGTATTCTCATGCTCATTATTATAATTTTTTAGGTCAGAAAGTTAATTGTAAGAACAAACCACAAGGGAGCCTTGGGAAAGTCTTTCAGAATGCTAGATAAGGTATAATTAGTGCTTAAAAAATACTTCAAGAAATGACTAATTACTAACTACAACATTGCCATGTATGCCAGAAAACTAAACAGTAGGCAAACTTCAACAATGGTATTCTTAGCTTTGGAGCTGAATATCTGGGCTCATTTCAGCTGGAAGACGGGATGGATTGGCTTGCTGTCACATGAAGGGGGACAAGATATTGTTCCTCTTTTATACCCACTGAACCCAGGGTCTCAATCAGATTTTCCAGAAATGAAGCACCCCTAGTCACCACATGAGCTAATAGCCATGGTTTGTTTTCAGTAGCTCTTGGTTCCTACATACAAAAATGACTCAGTCTTTCAAAACTAGGGAGTTATTCTTTGTAAGAAGTAATATTTATTGAGCAATTGTGTTTTTATCTAACAGGTAAATTCATCTCCCAGATTAAAACAATTTAAAACTAGAGAAAAAAAATCGATGTGGCCTAAACACAAGTAGTAAGCACAGAGTCATAAATGTGTTCACTCTAAGTTCTATTTATCTTCTCTCTAAACTCATTTTGGAATCTCTCCTGTGTTCTTATTTAGGTATTCCACCTCCACTATCCTTAGTTCAAGTCTTCTGCATTTTACTGGGGCACAACTGCAGGAACTTCTTATCGGTCTCCCTCCTTCTAGTCCGACAACGTCTACTCCATCTGTCCTTCTGATGCAGAGCTGCTCTTCCACAGAACACTCGGACCCTGGCCTGCTCGCCTTGCAACTACTCCCAGGATGGGGCCAAAGACAGCTGGCCCTCCTTGACGGCCAGTATGCCTAGTCATCTCATGTAGCTCTCCCTAAACCATTCCAGTTCATCAACATCAGAGAGCCGAGATGAGAGAAAATGAGCTGATCTGTCTGGCTGCCATTCAAGGGAAAAACTTTCATATAAGAGAAAGTATGTCAAAGTGGGGATGGTGTTTCAGACCCAGACGGACCTGAACCAGGAAGAGAACATAAGATGGCTTGCAAACCTGGGAACTCTTTAATGGGAGGGAATAAGCAGAGAGGAAGGGAATAACAATTTTGTGCTAGAATTACTGAATATACACACACACACACACAAGAGATGAGGAGTACTCAGTGGTTCAGGAGATGAGCAAGACTTTATATAGTTATATCTTTGTACACCTGCGATAGCTGTCATGACTGTAAAATTCCAATTTGTTCCAATATACAAACGTAAAACAAACTTGACAATATGTCACATCTCATTTTATGACTGGACTAATTTACTTTTCTGCAAGTCGGCATAAGTAGGACACATACAAATGATGAATTCTTGTCCCTTAAACATGAATTATCTACATATTTTAGATATTCTTGCCAAACACCTGCTATGGAAACATGCCACATTAAAAGGTCTCCTAAGACACTGATGTTGGATAAAAGTTTTATCTTTATGGGATCTATCAAGAAACCATGGGATGCTTCCCCTTTCTGTATTAAGAAACAGGTTTCATATTTTAAACAGGAGTGCCTATAATGATTGAAGTAAGATACATTTTTATTTCAAAAAAGTCCTCGTAAATTTTTAAGAGGAAGACAAAGTCTCAAAACTTATTTTGTTCCAGAATCAATTGATTCCTTATCATAGCAAGCTAAAAGCATACAGGTTCACACACACACACACACACACACACACACACACACACACACACACACTTGTAATGTTCAGATGGAAAAATATATGTCTCTAGGTATTCCTTCAATTCCAAAGATGGAAACACTGCTAAGAGAGATCTCATTCCCTTCTCTTCTCACCTTGTCCTTGAGGAGTTGATGAATGAAAGTTGAGTCAGTGTTCTATTTCTGATATCTCAAAGTGCAGGCTTTAGGGTAAGATAATGCTAAACATAAAAATGGGAGTTTTCTCATAGAGGAGAGAAAGGACTCAGAAATAGCATTTCTTGCCACACTCCTGTACCAAATGAATTAGCATTTCTGAACAAAGCTCGATGATATCTCTTAGATTTTTCTTAACAGCTGTTAAATACCCACAGGGCCTTCAATGCAACATAAGAAAACTGCTCAATGTCCTCAGATTGCTGGGTGGGACACTTCAGTGTGTTAAAATGGAATACATTAGAAAATTGCAAAACCGAAATGCCATGTTCCTTAGATCAAGCTCTATTAACATTCTTTGGAAAATCTCTCTCCTGGTGAAAGGCCAGCAGAGTTGGGGTACTTTCTTAAGGATGAAAGAAAGGCAAATTCAATGACTGTAAACGACATTTTCATTCACTTAAGCTGAAAACAAAGAAGTCACAGCACAATAGACTGTTGAGTTATTTTTAAAACATTTTTAAAAGAGTTAACATTTATGTAGTGAAAATATCCAATGCATCCAAAAAGTAGTGGCTACCATCGAAAGGCTCTGTTCCTTAATTGAAAGAACATTAACAGTGCTGATCCTTAACAAACACTAAAATAAATAATAGAGGACAAAAGTTACAAAAAATATTTTAGACTCATGTGACTCCAGCAGAAAACACATTAAAATTAACATTGAGAAGCCAGAGGTCATAACCGCAACGCAGCAGAGATAGAGTCGCCACTGCTTCTCAAATTGGACGGGACCATGGTAGAAAGCTGCAGTTTTCTTAGCTGTTGCCCTGTGAATGAAAATAAACCTTTGTGTTCCCCAAGCACTCTTCCCATAACTGACTTTGCAGTTAAGTTAAAAGGAGAAACTGTCACACACTTAGCATCTTCCAACTAATTGCCAGCCGGAAAAGAGCTGCCAAGACTGTGGAGGGAATCTATGCTGCTTCCTAGAGCAGCGATCCTTCACACAGCACTCCTGACTGTTACTGATGGAACCTCTGATTCAGCACTAATTCCACAAAAATGCTTCTGCTTTGCAAGAGTTCCCTCCTGAATAGCACTAATAGTTTAAAAATAAACATGCAGCAATCTAGATTGGACTAAAATTACTGTCACTTCTCCCCATTAATGATAATTATTATTGGAAGTTGCATTGTGACAATTCACTCCGCTCAGGCAATAACCTGCAACAGCAGCTAGTCATCCATTTTGTTAGTATACTACTATGTCATATTCTCCCTGCCTCCGGGCATTGCAGTCTGTATTAAGGCTGCCCTCAATATTAACTCTGTTAGTATTATGTTGCTTCTAATTTTCTTGAAGAACATTGGCTATCTGAGAAAGGAAGTCATCCAGGAAGCAATATTTTAAAATCCTATTACAAAATAATGTCTAATTTCATCTAAACACTAATGCCAATTCATACCATTACAAGTAACATATAAATATTCAATTTCTCTGCTAAATTTTCCATGTTTGCCCTGGGGTATATTTGTGTGGCATCAAAGCCAAATACTAACTGAGCTGATTTTTTTTTCTCTTCTTGAGATGATGGCTTTAGATTTTCACGGTCAAATGCAAACCTAGTGAATTGAACTCCTTCAGCTTTAAAGACTGAATGTCAGAATGACCCAAAATAGGGAAAGAAAAGAGATGGCCTATTAAGAAAATGATAAAACTTGGTTGCATCTCTGGCCTTCCGACCCACTGGTATTTCCATCTCTGAGGATATACAAATGGTAGTACAGCAGTATTGCCCATGGTAACTGGAAAGCTCAGTGCTAGCCTGGACCGAGGTTAACCACACAGCTCATCCTGCCAGACCAACACAGTCTAGAAGATCAGTTTCGTTTACTAAGAAATATGCTTAAATACTGGATTTTTCCTGAATTATCTTTATCAATAATTTTACTTAATCATTAATTAGTTCTTTTTCAACACACATTGTCCATTTTTGCAAATGCACTGTTTGTGAGAAAGGGGGAAAAATCTTTTTTTTTACTCTGTATCTTAAAAGTCACACCTTTAATCCCAGCACTCAGGAAGCAGAGGCAAATGGAACTCTGAGTTTGAGGCCAACCTGGTTTACAGAGTGAATTCCAGGGCAGCCAGGGATGGGGTAGGAGAGCAAGAAGAGATATCTGAGAGAGGGAAACATTATGGGGATAGGAGAAAACCTGATGGTAGGAAAATTTCCAGGAATTACAAGGATGACCTCTAGCAATGGAATGGGTGTCTGTACTGGCCTTTCCCTGTAATCAGATTGGGGACTACCGTAACTGTCATCAGAAAACCTTCACCCAGTAACTGATGGGTGCAGATGCAGAGATCCACATCTAAGGACCAGGCTAAGCTCCGGAAGTCCAGTAGAAGAGAGGGAGGAGGGATCATAAAAGCAAGGAGAGGGGCTAAGATCATGCCTTGGAAACCCACAGAGACAGCTGACCCGAACTTGCAGGAGCTGCATAAGACCAAACTAGGTCCTCTGAATGTGGATAGCAGTTGTCTGGCTGGGGCAGTCTGCGGGGCCACTGGCAGTGGGACCAGGATTTATCTCTAATTCTTGAACTGGCTTTTTGAAGCCCACTCTCTTTAGAGGGATACCTTGCTCAGCCTAGATATAGTGGGGAGGGCCTTGGTCCTGCCTCAAAGTGATGTGCCAGACTTTGTTGACTTCCCATGGGAGGAAGCCTTTCCCTCTCTGAAGAGGGTGGATAGGGGGTGGTATGGGGAGGGGAGGGAGTGGAACCTGGGATTGGTATGTAAGATGAGAAAAGACAGTCTAAAAATGTAAACAAACAAAAAAGAAGAGTTAGGGGTACTGGAGAGATGGCTCTGTAATCACCCAGACATTATGCATAAAGTGAAAAACCTCAGAAAACTTCAGTCCCAATCAGATTTCTCTATCAAACCTCTTCTCTCAGTGGTGAGGGAACTGTGAGGAGGGTGCAGAAAGAGCATAAGATCCCGAGGGCGTGGAGGAGAAGGCCCTGTAACTCAACACTGTCAGAGCTCATATGAACTCACGGAGACTGAAGGAGTATGCACAGGGTCTGCACCAGTAAATTCAGACTCCAGTTCAGTGTTTTTATGGGATTCCTGGGTGCAAAGACGTGGGTCTCTGATTTTTGTGCCTTCCCCTGAGCTCTTTTACTTCTGTTTGTCTTGTCCAACTCCAATGCGTTAGTTTTGTTTCTTCTTATTTTATTATTATCCCTTAGAAGTCTGTTTATTTTCTAACACAAGTCAGAAAGGTGCTTTGGAATAATAAATCTGTATACTGTGAAGATGTGTCTTTGGCAAGGCAATTTCTGATTGGTTTAATAAAGAGTTGAAAGGTTAATAACTAGGCAGGAAGAGGTTAGGCCAGATTTCCATGTAGACAGAGGGAGAGGAAATGAATATGGCGTCAGAGAGACACCAGTGGACATGGAGAGGAAACAGGAAGTGCATGATGAAAGAAGGTAAAAATCCACGAAGAAAAACACAGATTAATATAAATGGGTTAATTTAAGTTATAAGAGTTAGTGGACAGGTGTAAGCTAAGGCTGAGCTTCCATAAGTCTCTGTGTCATTATTTGTGAGCTGGCAGCCCAAAGAAAGGTTCGTCTAAGAAAGGGAATAAATCTGGATTAGGGGAGTGGATGGTGAGGGGCTGGGAAGAGTGCAGGCTGGGAGGGCTGTAATCAGGATCTGTTATGTGGGAGAAAAATCTATTTTCAATAAAAGGGGGGAGGAGAAAATATTTGTTTCTCTCGTAGAGGATCTGGATTTGGTTCCCAACACTCGTGGTAATTCATAACAGTCTGTAACTTCAATTCCAGGGGATCCAGCATTCTCTTCTGGCATCTTCTGCCTCTGCAGGCATCAGGCAATGCATGGATTATACTTGCATACATGCAGACAAAACACTCATAAAGAAAAACTTTTAAATTAAAAGAGACAGAAAGACAGGCACACAGGAGAGACTTATTTACTTGGTTTATAAGATACCCTAAATTTAAGCCCTACTACAGGGGAAGAAGAAACCAGAAATAAACCTATAAGTAGTAAAGTTCATATTCGTGGGATGACATAAACAGCTCAAAAGAAGCAAGCAGCAATCAAATTCATAGTCTCATAATGACACCTTACTGCAAAATCCATCTCACAACACGTGATTTTCAGACCACAGGGAAATGTAGGAAAGGAGCAAAGTTATACGCATGCTGTAGAGCATAGCATACCCAACATAACCAAGGACTGTGTTCCTCTAAACAAATGTATCTCTGCAGCATGGATATTCTTATTTCGTGGGGTATCGTTATCAGTCCACTTCTAGTTTGACAGCCAAAGAATTTAAGCATTAATATTACATTAGCATTAGCTTTCCTTTTCTCCAGCATTTTACTCTTACAAATCTCAGGAAAAATGCAATGGAAACATTCCTGGATTTATAGTCAGTCTTTTGTGAACTGAGTGGAAAATCTATTAATATGAGTGATCTCACAGCGATAAGTAAGACTGGCATGGGGAAACTGAGGGAGAAAAGAGAACTGGCAGGTGAAAGGGAGAGGAAATGAGAAGAATGGGGAGTCAAGGGAAGAAGAGGATGGTATGTGAACCTTACTAGCTACACAGAACCAATATGTACTAATGTGTACAAAAAAAATTAATTCTTAGAGAATCTCCATAATTGAAGCCAAATCATTTGAATAAAAGAAATTTCTGGATACAAATGAAATATGAGTAACTTGAAGACACTTAGGGAAGCTTTCTAACACCCGGAGGGCTCTCAACACGGAGTTCTGGAGATATAACACCAGAAGGAAAAACTTCATGTTCCTGAAATGCTAGAGGGAGAAAAGGTATTTCAGGGCACTCTTTCTAGACGACAGCAGGCTGCATCTGTGCCTGTTATTAAATTCACAACTATACAAGTTCTGTACCTTCAATGTTGGGATTAACATAAAATGTATGTTATGGGGGCCCTATCCATCTTCACCAGGATTATTGAGCATTGAACTCTGTTGGACTTTGTGCTATTTAGATCACAGAAGATTCTGTTAAGAAGTGTGTTGATATGATCCTTTCAATCCTTACTACTGACACAAATACATCTTTAATCATGAAAACCAAAATGGAACTTCAGGTAATATAGAGAAGCATGCCTCTGTTAAGCACTCAAAATTTGCCAATCCAAAGGAAGTGATTAACTGTCTTAAAACCATTAACAATGGTACAAAAGAGATAGTTTTCCTTCTGTTGAGGTCACATGAACAATTCTCAACCTTGTTATGTAGGTGAAGTCTAACAGCACCAATTACTAGTATTATGTTGGTTCTTCTCCCACCCCACACACCATGGTTAAATCATCAGTTGTCAAGGAATAACATGATGATGAAAAGATGGTCTTTAGTCAGATGATGAGAACCTGGGCTTCACTGACTGAAATTCTGTGCAATTAAATTAAATATTGTGATGAAAAGTCCCAAGTTTATTTTAAATATCACATGTGATAATAAACATATGCAGAGCCTGGAAGATTCAGCATGATCAGGGAATGCTAATAAAAGTAGTTAGCATGACTGTTCTATAAAAGATGGATGGAAGAAAAGAGAAACGCACCCAAGCCCATCCAATTTAATTCGTTCTACCATTCTACACAGAGAAATGACTAAAGTCATTGCCTTATTTATATGCATCACTCACTGGTCACATTAGAAAATTGAGAGCACTACTGCAAAAAAAACTAGAATTTGCACAATAATGGAAAATAATCTCAGTTTTATGGCCTCTATAGAGGAGAGGGTAACTGTTAAAGCCTTTCTGAAAGCAAATACACACATAAACTGCGTATCTGTTGAGACTGCAGAGACATTCCTAAGTGGTGTTTATGCAATATGCATTTCCTCTAAAATGGATGCCTAATTGTTTAGCTGTTCTAAACTGTGGAATGGAAAACAAAGGAGCAGTTTTGGCCATGTGGGTAAACAATGGATTCCTAAAAGCTAATTATCCGTTGTTTAATAGACTGAAGCTGCACCAAATGAGACATTTAAGTCTAATAAATAAAAGGCAAATTGTAACCTAAAGACTAAAATATAGGAGTTGCTAGTATAGGTTTTATTGCTCCATTAAATAATCTCTTATTTACTTCCTCCTCAAACATAATTATACAACACTGAGTCCATTTCAAGGCCATGCTGATGTGCTACTGAAAAATTATGTGAATCACCTTACACATGCAGGAAATCTTAAAGCACAACATTTGAATTCTATTATCAAATGCCCTAATTGTTTCTAAGATTAAAGATAAAAATGGAGTTTGAAAAAAGTATATAATTACATAAATCCATTATTCCTATTTTTGTCTTCCTAGAAATGATTACATAAGTGCACATACTAGCTGTGTACTTGAAGCTAAATCCGGACATCCATGTTAAATACATTATATAGATGTTTTGTATTTAAGTGATTTCAAAATTAAATAAAATTCAAGTTTACGCATTATTCTAAATTCACATGGGGATTAAATAAAGACAGTTTAAAGTTCACTTGCTCTTTTGTTTACAAGAATACGCAAGTATTTGGCAGAAAACACAAAACCTGCCTATGTGACTATCTGAAAGCTCCGGCTCTTCACTCTTAAAAAAGAAACAGGGGAAGATAACATTTAACATGAGGAAATGCTGAAGGAAGACCCTAGACTCTCGTTTTCAGACTGACTAGTCCACGGGGTTTTCAACATTCAGTTTCCTGCTGGAAGAGCTCTAGTGCACAGGTCCACTTTCATCCTGTGAACAAAGCCCCATTCTGGAAGGACAGGGAGAATGAGCACAAGTAGGTCTGGACCCTCCAATGGCAGTCATCATGGATGGTAGGGAAGAAAGAACAGGATTTAATCACTCCACCATCTCTGTGATGAGAGAATTTGCATATCTGTGAAGAAACTAAGTTCTTTTTGCCTGGTGGAAATACTAACCTCAGGAAACTCTATGGGAAGAAGGCCCACGTGGGTTTATAACGGAGTTACAGGAGTATTCTTTTGCTCATCACCTCAGGAGTGGTGTCTTACAAACAAAAATAAGATGAAATAAAGTCCCTCGTCCAAAGCAGTAACAAATACTAATATACATCCAGGAATTCACATTTTCACACTATCTTTATACCAGCACAGCGAGGCTAAAGGCAACTATAGTGGTTTGCAAAGTAGTATATTCTACACCACAGCAATACCTGCAAATAAAAATTTAATATAAATTTTGAGCTGGCCATCAGAAGAAGATGCTTAAAAGTGTGAAGTCCACGAGCCATACGGTAAAGCATCACAGGAAACACACTATAGTGTCAACTGCTGGGGACTTTACTAACCAACACTTTCAACTAGAAATTAGAGATACAGGTAATACTTCCCTTGTTATATAAAATCAATTCTGTCAATATCAGTTCCTAATATCTACATTAGTAGATCAATAAGAGAAAAGCACAGCATAGTTTGCTAATTCAACACTGGAGCTCAGACTTGTCACCATGAAAAACAAGGTACATACCCAATGTATTTTCTCTAAGAATGAAGTCAAATGTTGCCAGGCTAAACTTCTATTTCCATTGCAGAAAGCCTTCAAAAGTTGTAAAAATAATGAATTCAGAAAATTCTTATTCTACAGATATTAGAAAAGGTAACAAGGTAACTGTGTTTGATTCATTTAGAAATAAGCAGCAAACAAGAAATAAATACTTTTTATTACTATATGATTTATTTCCTAATGGTAGCCATTTTCAAAGACTGATGATCTGAATGAACAATCATGTCTTTACAAAGAGAAATATTCAGAATAACTGTCATTTATTGCTTTTGTTAACTTTGGTGAGAAAACTTTTACATGCTATCTAGATTGGTTTATGTCCCTACACTCTTTAAACCAAAATTAGGATTTATCTCCAAATCTCCAAAGGTCTTCAAAGGTAGTTTGTAACATCACAGCTTTCTATTTTATGTATCTTTTATCTATTGATATTTTTATATTTGGATATTTGTTTAAATACAATATATCCTGGCTATGGTTTCCCCTCCCTCTATTTTTCCCAACGCCCCCCACCAGATTCACCCACTTCCTGTTTTTCATTAGAAAACAAATCAGCTCCTAAGGGATGATAGCAAAATATAAGAAAAAAATAAAAGCTACTATGTGAAAATGCGATAAAAGAAGCAAACAGAAGTAAAGAGCCCAAGAAAAGATGCAAGGACCAACTTGTTCCCATACTCAGGAATCTCAAGAAAGCACTAGGCTAGAAGCAATAATACATACGTACAGATCCTGTAGGGAAAAAAGAGAGGGAAAGAAAAAAGCGTGTGTGTGTGTGTACAAAGTAAAAAATAAGAGAAATAAAGGAAAAGAGAAAAGCCCTGATGTGGCATTATGAGATTGTGTCTGGTTTAATGAAATTTTTATAAATCGATATAACCCAGCCTAGGCTCAGAAGAACATGGAGATCCCCTGGAAAGTATCGAAATGAGCACTACATATGACCTTAATATATCCAAGGCATTTAAGAAATCCTACCAGGCGAAGACATTGCACTTATCGAGACACATTTGTCATCATCTGCACACGGTATCTTGGAAAAGACACTGCAGAACAATTGATAAAAATAACCTAATGGGACAAAAATAATGGGCTCCATGATAAACAAGAGAGGCAACGGAGACCTTTATTTTTATTTTCTAATTTTTGAGACTGGGTATCACTATATGGATAATATAGAAAGAAATTAAGGCAAAAGACTGTAGGACAACAGAACAGAAAATTTCACACACCCACACACATGCATGCAAAACCACACATAAGCAAACATGCCAAAAAATACATAAAGAAGAACAATTTTAAGATATTTTCAACGCGACTTAGTTGTTTACAACTGGTTAATATGAAAACCAACAGAAAAAGGTTAAGGCAATACAATTTGCAAAATTGGAAATATTAATTAATCATAAATATAAATGACCATTTTCACTGTAGTCAAGCAAAAGCCAATGAAAATTAAAAATAACTTTTTAGTCTATCTCATAAAAATGAGAATTTTCAACTAATGCATATCCCTAAATTAGATGTGGAATGTTAGGGAAAATTAGAATATATTTGGCAAAATATTTGGCAACATGCATTGTAAGTCTTAAATACATCCTTCTCTGTTCTGTTTAATAAAATAATTCAAACATTTTCTGACTGTGTGAGGCCAAGTATACTGTTCATATTGAAAAACTAGAGAAACATTTCTATTACTCCCTTACTGAATAATATAAGCCAAATTAGGTATGACCTAACAAGGGGAACCCATGGCAAGGTATTAAGAATAACATGAAATACTAAGTGTGGACATTTAGGTGTATATTCACTAGGATCTCGGTTTGTATTCAAAGGTACTGAAGAGACAGTGTGCCTAAATATGAACAGTGAATCCTGGAAAGAAATAATGGCTAACTGCCTTCTGATCTACTCTTGTTTAGGTGGACTTTATACTGCAGAAGTAAGTCATTGAAGGTAGAAGAATAAATTTGGCCATTCAAAAATGGAAATTAAATTGTAGAGAAATAAAAATGAATATTATTAATATTCTGTTGAAAAACCCATTAAAAAGTTCTATCAGATCTCAGTTTTATGAACTGATATAACAACAATACTCAGAGGCTCTTTGTCCCAGTCGCTCAGTCCAAATCTCAACAGTATATATAATCCATCTACCTTCAATTATCAGGTAGGTGACTTTTAACACGGTGAGCAAATGTTCAAACAAGATAATGATGTATCAAAAATTAGGCTAAGATTTTAATTCATGATTATTCCAGAATAATTTAAACAGTCAATAGTCCACTTTTCTGCCATTCATTTTTGGTAACACTTTTAATAATTCCTTGAACTTTCTCTGAATTTCTAACATAAACATGTAATTAGACCTAGATGACTCTTCCTTTCTAGAAGAAACAAGTGTGCTACACTACTACATTCATTTTGCTTCTAAAAATAAAATATGACTATCAACATGCAAGTAAAGAGGACAGGATGGCACCCTCTCCCTGTGGGGAATCCTTAGCTGCATTTCTTGTTCTGAATTGTGAGCTACTAGGATTTAGCAATGAAGTTAATGGATTTTATATTAAAACCTTCAATCCTTAGTGCGCTGGGAAACAAGAGTCAAATTGTTAAGGTTGACAATAAAACTACAACCTAATATGCTGCTTTCTTATTTAGTTGTATCTTCCTTTTTTCTTTTATTGAAAATAGAGGTTTTTATATATTTTTAATATATTCTGAATATGGTTTCCCCTCTCCTCTCTAGCTCCCCTCCCATCCAGATCCATAACTTTTCTCTCTCTGATTATAAAACTAAGCGGTATCTAATAATAATAAAATAAAATAAGGTAAATACAGAACAAACAAATCAGAAAATGACTTTTTTAACTTTATAAAATATATAGATGTTTCTGTAGGGTTGTATTCAAATTTGTCACTCCAGTCTCTGTGTCTCTTTTATTTTCTTTACCAACCTCGCCTCCCCCTTAGTCCTTCCTTTCTTCTCCTCTTCTCAGTTTTAAGGACTGAACTTAGTCTCAAGCTCATGTACACCAGCAAGAGTGACAGCCCCAGCCTACTTGAAGTCTATATTAATCAGTATCCTCTTTTTCTCTCGCCTATGCTGCATTCACTGGAAGAAATCAGTCCATGTGTCAATTTCGTATTGGATGTAAATGTATTAACAGACAGGCACTGTTACAGACTTGTTACCTAAGTAATACTGAAGGAAAGAGAATCTACCTGACCTACAAGTCTTCCAGAGAGCCAACACCAGAAGAAAGACAACATACAGTGATAAACCGAAGGGAGGAAGGAGCTTGAGGAAAGATCTGCTCGATGGTGAGGTACAGAAACAGGTAGTCCTATTTCTTTGTTCGCCAAGGAAATTCGGATGTTAATGAAGCACCACATGAACGTGTCCACCGCATAGATGGGGACTCAACAGGACTCACCAGTTTTCATTTCTAGCAAACGTTTTTTCTCTAGTTGGCGTTCAAGGCGTTCTTTCTCTGCTCGCTCTTTAGCTAGTCTGGCACGCTTGTCCTTTTCTGCCGCTTCTCTTTTTTTGATGTTTTCATTTAACGCTTGCTAATACAAATAAATTTTGAAAAATGATTAATTAACCAGTGATCCACAAGAAAATTATCTAAAATCAAACACAAGTTCCAACCATGAGTTAATAGTTTTCAGATAAGTTAGTTCTTAAATAAGTAGCAGTCATATAATACATACACATAAACCCTTGTAAAATATGTATCTATAAATACCCTCCTAGGCTTAAAGCACCTGCATGTAAATGGAATTACCTAAAAGGGAAGAGATGGAAACTAAAAATAAAAAGGCATTTAATACACAAATCAAATCGGCTATCATATAAAGAGAGTCTTAACTCTCTAAGAGCCTTCCATTTTTTACTCTTTTGTACGCATTTCAACTTCAAGGGAAGCAGTTGAAGAAATGATAGAAAAGGGATGAACGCTCCATGTAATGGTCATATAGAAGAGTGGGTTTTCATATAGAAGAGCATGTCATAAAGATAACTGTATAAATATTTGAGGTATCAAAGCCAGATCCTGCGACTGTTGATCAAAGCCAATAACATGCTAATGAAAATATCTCAATGGATATGTGATTAGTTAATTAATTTCTTATTTCTAAGTTTTATACCAATCAAGAAATGCCTCTCATGTGGCATTAGTGAGAATCAGCAGGTAAGGGTAGAATTTTATAAGTGCCAACAAACAGCATGGCATCACATTACAACAAACAGACTGTATTTTATCTAAGTGTCAATGAAAACAAACAGGTTACAATTACCAATAATATTATAAAAGTGTACAATTAAGCTATAAGTAAGTAGCTTAGTATTTTTCGTTTAAATGCAGTTCTAGAAATTGAACCCACGGCTCCTGCACAGCAGGCAAGAGTTCATGTGCACACTCATGAACCTGGGGATCAGATTCTAATGGCAGGCATCTTCCTTAATAGCTCTCACCCTTATTTTTTGAGACCAGGTCTCCTGCTGAAACTGGAGCCCACCAATCTGGTTAACCTGACTCACAAGCGAGTTCTGGGGCAAACCAGCAAGCTCTGGGGACCTGGTTGTCTCTGCCTTCTTAGCACTGGGATTAAAAGCATTCACCATTGTGCAAAACCCACCTTTTGCTTGAATACAAACACAGGCTTGATAGTTTTTGGCTGACTGAGCTATTTCTCAACACTTGACCATCTTTTTAAAACCCAGAGATAGTATTAGTTTTTTTATAAAAAGTTACAAATTAGAATATTATTGATGAGAACAATGAAAGAAAAACTCTAAGAAAAAAACACAAAATATTAACCTACTCACCGTAAATTATAATATATATACTTTAATGAGATGCTAAATGGAGGATAGGGTGAAGGGACAGAAGAGAGGGAGGTAACAAAGGAAATGATGAAAATATGTTAGTTTCTTTCTTTGTAATAGAACAGGCAGCAGGCAAATATAAGAACAGAAACATGAAATATAGACAATACTATCAGTCAGAAAAAGGAGTATTCAAAACATCCTTCTTTTCTACGGCTACTGGAGGGATTACCATTGTTTGCTATCTCCACTGTCTGCTTGTCTCTCCTTTTTCTTCTCACCACACGCCCAGACAACTTAGAACTTCCTTTTTTAAAAAAAAAAAAAAACCAAGGATGGAAATACATACATATATATATATATATATATATATATATATATATATATATATATCACAACAACTAATGAAATGATTTTATATATATAACACAACAACTAATGAAAAAAGAGGCCATGAATTCAAAAGAGAGCAATGAGGAGAATATGGAAGATTTAGAGGGAAGAAGGGGAAGGGGGGAATGCTGTGCTTATAATCATAAGAAATAATTTAAATAAACAGAAGAGGTCAAAATCATAAAAAAAATTACCCTAAATAAAGCTCCCTCTGGTTTGATTACAGCTGAATTATAAAAATCAAGGAGCTGGCTAAATGTAGCGGTTTGAATAAGAATGTCCCACATAGGCTCACATACTTGAACACTTAATCATCCGGAAGTGGTATTTAAAAGGATTAGAAGGATTGGAAGGTGTGGCTTTGGAGTAGGTGTGGCCTTGCTGGAGGAAGTGTAACTAGGGGTGTGCTTTTAGGTTTCAAAAGTCCTTGCCAAGTTCACTCTGTTTCTTTCTGGATATAGGATATAGCTTCCAGTAACTGCTCCAGCACTATGCTTGCTGCCATGCTCTCTGTCCTGAGAATAATGGATTGATCCTCTAAAACTGTAAGTAAGCCACCAATTAGATGCATTCTTTAATAGGAGTTGCAGTAGCCGTGATGTCTCTCCACTGCAACAGAACACTGACTGAGGTACCTTACATGGAACCTTCTCCACAATGCTGATAGGCTGATTAAAATTCCATTTAATTTGGAGAATGTTTCAGGCCCAGAGCCTAAATATAATTTATCATGGGCTATCTTTAGTCAATTGAATAGCCATTCCTTACCCATCTCTCTGACCTAACATCCTCGTGTTTATTAGATAAATCCTTTAGAATGCACAAGTATTCCATCAGCTTCCACTAAGCAAAAGGCTAAGAATATGGCCTCATAGGATGAGACCTATGAACAAAGAATCCCATCTGCTGTGACCCACTCGGCATTCACAACAGTCTATTTGAAGTGTCTTGATTTATGACTTTCTTATTCAGTTAGTATAAAAAGTTCATGAACCCATCAGACATTGAACTATAGAATGTGGAGTAAGCAGATTCTGAATTCCCAGACTATGATCATACATATGTGGCTCTAGATATACTATTTTTATTCCCCTCTTAGTGGTGTCAATTATATTTTTGCATGGGTAAGTGAAGCCTGACGACTTAGGACTTTCCAGGCGCAATTCAGAAGTTTTTAGGCACTAAATTGTGATGTTGAACACTGAAATGACAGCACTAACCAACCACCTTCATTCCACTGTCATTTCTCAAAGTGTAGTCATTCTGGGAGATGGAGGCAGTGCATCCTGCTAACGCAAATCTCCTTCTCTGTTGTTAAGAAATAGAAAGAGGAGAAAGCATGCCAGTCTCATTACACCCCAGATTCTTTTCTGTAACACAAACTGCTCTCCATGTGGCTGGTGAGTGGGTCTTATCACAACCTTCCGTGAGGGTCTAGGTTCAGGAACTCCTTCTCTGAATAATAAATGATTCTCTGTATCTGACCTATTTTCTTGCGTCTTCTGCCAACAGTCAGTAAGGAAAGTCTCAAACTCTTCAGTTTGTAACCAATATTAACACCAATTACTATTAATCTATAAAGTGGTATCTGTAATTTTAGATGCTTTCAAAAAGGTAATTCTGTCAAAATTCAAACTGGATTCTGATTGCCAGCTCTGGAAGAATGTGGTCAAGTACCTGTACTGAAAGCAGGGGAGCAGTAAGTTGCATTTGAAAGTAGGTGTATTTTCACTCTTTCATGGCTGCATATGCTAAGTATGGGACAATGGCAGATTTAAAAATCAACATAAGCTAGGCAGATAGATATGGCAATTCCAAAACAAATAAACAAACAACTAAATAATTAAGGATTCCTCAACAATAATTGCTTTAATGTCCATATGTGTAGCCATGTATGTTAATGCATAAGGGAGACAGGTTAGGAAGGATGGATTGAGGTAAAAAGCATAAACAAATATTCAGGAATAAAACTGTATGTCTTGCTTGAGGAAAATAAATAAGCATCCATTAATAACTCAGCCTATTTATGAATTGTATTAACTTCTCAAATTAATAGTGTAAATTCTACTTTAATGACTGGATACATTTCAATGTGAACATTTATTAGAGCTTCTAGACCATATACAACTGCCACACCCTCTTAGGGGAGTAATAACTCAAAGTTACTTTATAAGATCTATAGAAATAATGTTTACCTTAAGAAATACAATCTGCAGTAGGTCCCAAGCCATGTTGTTTTAGGAAAAATGCAGTACTGATTTTCATTTTAAAACGTCTACCTACTTTAAAACATTTTATTCTGGCATTATAACTGTTTAGGAGAATTTCAGCATATAAAGGAGCATTTACCCTTCAAATAATATCATAGGACAAATAGTAATTCAGGACTTTCTTGTAGGCCAAATCATAAGAAACAAATATAGCCTCAAACACCAAAATTCACCAAAGAATGTCTATTAGATAAAATTGCTTCTTAATTATGTAAATCCCAAGTTCAAAATTTGCAAGGAAGACTGAGCCAGAAATATCAGCTGGTTGAATAGAAGCCACTAACTCAAAAAAGTGATCTTATACTTCACCTCGTGTGGACAATCAGCAAATGCATACCACTGCTGACTGCACTCAAGTACATATTGCTACAAGACATTCTCTGTGAATTCTTCCCTAGATGCAGCCTTATGCACACTCTTTTTGAAAGATCTGTGGGTCTATCAGTCCACTTCAGTGACCACAGAGGGTTTTCAAACCTTAGACAGATTTTGGTTGCCATTTTAAAGAAAATCAATAACTAAAACAAGTTTTTAAGACAACATACTTTTCATGAATACCTATATAATAATACCTATGTATAATAACAAATATATGAATCCCAAAATGTATGACCCCGTTAGCAAGAACGGACTTCTAGAGGGAAATACCGAGCCCCTACTTAACTTAGTCTCACCTATAGTTTTGTAACATAACTGGTGTATAATTCTGCTATAAGTGGTTTAAATATTTATTATAGCATTACATACTTTTCCTACGAAATCAAAAGGATCTAAATTTAATTGAGTTTGTGCATTCATGTAGATGTGTGTATATTTATGTGTAAAACTTAGAAGGTTCAGACAGAGAGTAATGCTTATGAGTTGTAGTTAATATTATCATAAACATTACCTTTGAATTTCATGAAAATTTATTATCATTTATGTTAACATTATAGCTTGCTTTTTCGTTTCAAAATTGTTTGTAATAGTAATCTGCATTTTATAGGTAAATTATAATTCATTTATATTGTCTATACTATTGAATTGATTCCATTAGTAGCATTTAAGTTGTTTCCAATGTTTGGCTATGATGAATATGGATATGGATACAAACAGTGTATACCCCAGCTACTGCTCAGATGTAAGAATTCTTTAATAGTGCTTGCCATTAACTGTTTCCTAAATTTGTTTATAAAATTATCAACAGCCAGTTCTTAAGTGAGGTCAATACAAACTGAAAACATACATTATGTATCAAAGTTTTATTTCTAAAATAAAAAATCTCGAATAAAATAAAATGTTTTAAAATGCAAGATTGCTGGATAACATTGTTAATATTATTTCATATGTTAAATATCATCACAAAAACCTGCACGCCACTCCCCTCAAAAAAGAAGTGGACCTATGAACCGATAGACTAGAGCATCCCTGAATTTATTGGAAAATGTTAAAATGCTGTTAAATGGTGCACCCACATCCACTTCAACCTCCACTATACCCACAGCCTATGCAATGTGTAAATTGTCATCACAAGTCTAACACTGCTAACATAAGTAGTTTCACACCATGTGTTACCTTATATTGTTCTGGCTACTATTTCATGCAAGGATAATTTAATATTATTATAAAGTCATTTGTATTTATGTCCTTTTCTGTAAATTGCTTTAAAAAAAAACAATAAAAAAACCCTAAGTTTTCTCTAAAAAACTCATTAGTTCTCTAGAAATTTCGGACACTATGTCTTTGTCAATTTTTACAAATATAATCCCAACAGTATTTACACTACTATTCATAAAGACTATCCCTAAAGTTAACATAGTCAAAGTCTTTTTCCTTCAATGATGGCCCCTTTAAGTCTTTAAGGTATCCTTTGTACTTCAATGGAAGGCATTTTTGGAACTTTATGAGGTTTGCAGTTGTTTTTGATGCTTCAGTGTTTAGTCAGTGTTTGTGAACGGTTTGAGGAGGATATGTGTACTCTGTTTTAAGTTTTTCCTATGATCTTATTCTTGACATGAATCATAATATGCTTTTACATGCTCTAAAATTTTCTTCTCTTTAAATTTATGCCAATGAGACCAACAAATAAAACTGACAGAAAGACATTTATTGTGTTTGCTTTTATAGCAACAGGTAAACTATTTCAATAATAGCTCCAATTTGCTTTAGCAAACTGCATGTCCTTTAATGAATGTTTGAGTACCATTGCTACTTGTTTGCACACATAGCTACACCAGCCTTTTACTGAAATGTTTAAAGCTTCTCATCTTTAGCATCTTTTTGTCTGACTGACCATTAACAAAGAGAACATTGGAAAACTTTACTAGAATAATGCTAATTTCTGGATTTATCCACATGGTTTATCAATATTTTTGTTATCAGCAGTGGTGGCACATGCCTTTAATTGCAACTCTGAGAGGCAGAGCCAGATATAGTAGATCTCTGAGTTTTAGGCCAACCTGGTTGAGTGAGTTCCAGGACAGCCCGGGCTACACAGAGAAAACCTGTCTTGAAACATGCCCCCACCAATTATATTATCACTTGGGGCTATCTTAGGCACATGTAACGCTTGGATGCTTCAGGTGAAGTATGCTTTTCATCTTCATGAGGGAACATGTTTGCTATAAGTGTACTTGGTTATTAACACACCTTCCTTTTTCCTTCACTATTTCCTTGCCTTACACCAACTGTTGTGTCACTTCAGACTTTTCTGTATCTCATGGCTCGAGATCTTGAAAAATCTAATGAACACAAGTTTTCTTTTGCAATTAATCCTTTAAACATTCCCATGATTTTTATTCTTATCAGTTCTACTTTGCATTATTTTTATATGCTTATTTTATGATTTTTCATTCTGAATGTTTCTTGGTATAATTCTCCCCAACAATTTTGAATTTACACCTGATGCGTCTAATCTACAGGTTTTCCAAATGATTTTATAATACAGACAAAACATGCCCTGTGGTGGTTTGAAAAAAAAAATGGTCTCCAAAAGGAGTGACACTATTAGAAGCTGTGGCCTTGTTGGAGAAAGGGTGTGACTATCAGTGGACTTCCTGTTGTCTGAAAGATGTAACGCTCTCAGCTACAGCACTACATCTGTCTGCATGTCACCATGTTCCCCATCATGAAGATAATGAACTGAACCTTGGAAACTAGAAGTGAGGGCCCGCAAATAAAGGTTTTCCTTATAAAAGTTGCCGTGGACATGATATCTTTTCACAGCAATAGAAATCTAAGAAACACCCTACATTTAACTCGTATCTTTACTTTCCTTCCATTTCAACTATACAGCAGTTTTTGAATTCCAAATCTTTCTCTCAACTGATTACTCTTTTTACAGGTCTTTTTTACATAAAAGAACTTTTATCACATATGTCATTTTTTTTTTATATTTGTTCTATGCCTTTTGCCTCATGAGCCTTTCTTTAAAAAATGCTTCTGTGAATACATCCTTTAGAGGACAACTGTACATTGTGGGTTAATTGTGCTTCATAAATATGGTTTGGTAGGAAAAAACTGCTATACTCATAAAGCTATGCTGTTTTATACTGTGTGTAACTCACCAGCTTTGAACATTACTTCCTGAAAGCTGAATCCTATCTGGCCTGTTAAGAAAAACCTTGCCAATCTGTTTTTAAGGTCCTTTTAAGAGGTTGTTGAGGCTGCGAAGATGTCTCAGTGGCTAAAGCATCTGCCCTGCAGGTCTGGGCGCCTGAGTCTCAGCTCCAGAAACCACACGAAAAAAGCAGGACACAGCTAGCCCAAACACCTCTAATTCCAGTGCATTTTCTCGGTGACTGGGAAACAAAGACAGGACAATCTTCTGAAGCTCGTGGTCCAGCTGGCCTGATGCATGCAAGCTCTGAACAGAACAGATCCTGTCTCAAACAAGCTAGCAGGCAAAAACTGAGAGCTAAGGCTGTTCTCTGAATGCCACATGCACAAGACTGCACTCAAATACATTCTTATTTTCCATTTCTTCATAAATAGCCTAACTTGGCCCCTGTTAAAATTAGAAGAATAACTATGTTTTATCATCATATGAAGACACTTTCTACTGGCTTCCTCCGCTGTGCCTAAAGAACTAATGGAATGATAACTTGTTCTTGGCTTTTAAAAATCTTTGCTCTTGGTATCCTGTGCTTTCACTCACAGGATATGGCATGTGCTATGGATACATGTGTGTGACTGCATGAGCCCACAGAGGCCAACAGCACTGGATTCCCCTGGAGTTGGAGTACTAGTAATCACCGCCTGCTCTAACTGGGTGCTGGGAACTGAACGAACATCCTTTGTAAGAGCAGTATGTACTCTTAAATCGCTTAACCGTCTCTCCAGACTGTTTACAGGTTATTTTAAGTTTCATTTTATTTATTTTGGGTTACAGATAGTCTTTAAATTTGTGGATTCTTGGTCTGGAAACACTGTAAGCAATGTTCTGAATGTTTACCGTCCTTAACTTATTCTACTCAATCCATACTTTGTGGCTCCTGCTACAAAATGGGAAATACTGTCTAACCTCTTCCATGCTTCCCTCGACTGCACTATCTCCTTGGGTTGTCCCAGGACCACTTGCATTGAACATGCCTTTCTTCCCAGGTGGAGTACAACTCACTCTAGATCACTATGTGTTTAACTCTAACCCCCATACCTCCATTTCCACTGGTCTTTTCTTTTTAAGTGGTCATTTTCAGTCATCAAGTCTTTTGAAAATCTTAAACATTTTCTTAAACATTTTGTGCCCTTCACAGGGAGTCTTGTAGGGGATGTCAATGTATACCTTCTTATCTCCTCGTCATACCACTACCCTACTCCAGACTTGTTTAGTAGTTGCAACTGTGGTCTTAGTTTGCTGAGCTTAGTCCATAAGTCTTGGGTTGTTAAGTCATAACTGTCTTCTAGCACAGAGCTTTGAGCTAGCTTCTGTAAAGAATTGGGGACTGTTTTCCTAATCTGGATGAGATTAGTTTCCCTCCATCTCATGCTTATTTTGAAAGTTTATGTAATGTCCTTATTCCATAAAAGTCTTGGTCTCCAACTTCCCAGCCCAGGGTAACTCTGCTTTCTCTCTTTCTTTTTGTCCTTGAATATTTCCTTAGCTTTCTAAGACAACAGTAAATTTTTGAAAATGGCTCAGTGGATTACTGAGAAAGCTTCATAAGAACATCAGAAAAGAAGAGTATATGAGTCTTAAAGAAGCTGGACGAATTACTGTAGCACAGATCTTTCAGTCTTCACCAAACACCTGCCTGATAAGCTAAGCTCCCCACTGTCTAATACTCTGAAGCTGATAGCAGATCTTATTTTATTTTATAATGTTGCATCTCATCTAGATTAATGTAATTCTGTGTACCTTAGACATATGTTTCAGGCTCCACAATTAAATGAAGGTAACTGGATACTCATATAAAATTAATTCTAAGAAAGCATTCATGCACATTATTATGTGGAAAGTTTATAATACAAAACGCCCCTGATAATAGAATAGATATGAAATTTGTCTATTTTTATAAATTACTTTAAAAATATCTGAATTTTTGTCATATATTTGAATGATGGAATAACCTTATGAGATGAGAATCTAAAGTCATATTCTGTTATTTAAATGGCTATCTGGCACTGAAGAGCTGTGTGTCACTGTCACGGTTGCTTCTGTAAAAAGGATAAAATTGTGGCTATTTCTGGAATTAAATACATTAATTCACATATTTGCCTTATATCCCTTCCCTAGCGTATTATAAGAGGAGGCCCACATAGTGTTAACAAATATTTTTTATTTTATCACTAATTTTATAGAGGATTTTCATGAGAGTATAATCATTCAAGTGTCTCAAGCACATTTATTTAGCAAGAACTCATGAAGATCCATCTTCTAGCTTCTGTCAATAATCATGCTTCTATCAAACATAAGGGGAATGCCAATTTTCTTAGCTTCTATGAGAATGTAAGTGTTTCTATTCAGAGATGTTGGAATAGGATGCTATACTAAGTTGAATGGTAGTGAAGTGGAAGCATCCAATGCCGCCTGGATGACTTGGCAGGGAAGGTGTCATGATGAATAAATATGGAAGGCAAGATGTAGTTCTCAACCTCAAGTCTAGCCATTATTCCTCTAAGGACTCAATTTACATATGTATGCACATTGTTTAATATTACCAAATCTAATGTGCTCAAAAATTTTATTTTGGAAAAGAGACTTAGTTCCATTACCTATATTTTACTTAAATATTAAACATTGCTTAAGCTGTTTTTGAAAGATATCAATAATATAAAATTTGAGAGTAAATTTTAGAATGACTTTTAGTTGGGCAATGTTTAAGTTACAATCAAGAAATGCTTAATTTTAGATGAAAGCAACACACTATTTTGCATATAGATCAGTATTACAAAATTTAAATATAAAACCATAGTATTAAGTATAAGTAGCCATAGATCCCGACTTTTAAAAAATATATTTCATGTCTGTGCAGACTATTTAAATAGCTTTATATATCCATCTCAATGTTTTTCAAGCTATTTTTATGCATTTTTAAATTTGTTTCAGAAAACGAGAGACATGTCCTTTTAAAAAGCTTAAAAAGCCTTGCCCTTTCAGTTTTGTTTCTTTCAACAAACATGTTTACTCAACTCATGTAAGCCTGAAATAGAGCTCTGTTTCTTAAGAATTCACTTTTTGTCTCGTGTCTCTAACTACATAGATTGAATTTATCTCCTGATTGCTAGGAGTGGGTATTGTCAGAAGCAGGCTAATTTCCTCTATGAAACAAACACAGTAATATCTAATATATTGCCAGTGATTGCCTTACTTAGGCATGTTTAGGACTCTTATTGACTCCTCACGTGGAATAAATAGGACTGCTTTCTGCAAACTCATGATAGCTAGCTTCATCATCAGGAATAAACAGAAAATATTTTCTTTTGGAAACAAACAATATAAAAAGCATTCTTGTGCTCCTATAACATTCTCATAATGATTCAAGAAGGGAAATATTTCAGAAGCATACTCACAGAATTTAGTAGAAATTCAAAAGTAGGTGGTTCTAATTTTTCAATAAAATATTTTTCTTAATAACTAGAAAATTTCCACAAATGTACAAATAAAAACTCTTTTAAATTGATTACTAAATAATTTCCATTTTGTAAAATTAATCATTGGTTTTATTCTAATATCACCATTGCTCATTTTACAATGCTACTTATGAGGATAGGTGAACATAACACACTGTGCTCTGGCAGGACCCACTCAGCATCTGAACTGAGCACCGGCTGTTCCTTGCTGGTACACTATGATAATGGACAAACATCCCTGAGGTGAGAATTAAATAGCCCAATGGCTATGCGCTGCTCATGATTACCAAATCCCCTCAAGTTCCTCTCTTCTATAAAAGTCAGCCTCGGAGGGAGAGGGAAGCAAAGCACTTCTTAGCCATGGGTAACATTGCTGATCCTTCAGCACTTTGCTACAGAGTGTTTGGTCTGCAAGTTCTGAGTATAGTGACTCTTTCACAAAGCATGATACGGTTATAAGTTCCTTTCCAACATTATTTGATTCTCCACATTGTGTTTTTTTCCCTTGAAGTGATATAATGATATTTTTACTTTTCAATCACAAGGTTAAAGCACTGACTGACAAACCAATGGACAGAGTGGTATCCATGTAGTGCTGATGAGGGCAAGTAACAGGGTAGCAGTTTGCTGAGTTAAGACCCTGTTTCAGGGAAAGAGGCAACTGACAATATCCCAGGCGAAACTTGTTATATTTAACAAGTGGAAGGTAGCCTTTAGGGCACATCACATTTTCAATCCTCTCCTACTGCTTCGTATGTCTGTGTCTGAGTATGTGTATAAAGTGTAAGAGATGACTACATTTGATGTATGAACATAATATTATTTTATGCATTTCTGTCTGCGCTTTGCTGGCTTATAAAGTAGTTTCCTAGCACATGGGATAGCACGTGCTAATATTATGTATGCTGCTGTTATTGTTATTTAAAATAATACAGTCATTACTTTTTTTCTATTTCATTGAACAAAATAACCAAGAGATACCTACAAACTCCCAATCATGTAAAGATACAGAACCAGCCTTTCAAATATGAGTATTATCCCATGCAATGCAAAGTAGGGGTGAATCTTATCAAGAAAGAGAAAGCTCAAGTCAATTACATTGGGCATGTTTATTTATTTATTTATTTTTTTGAGGTGGTAAAAACACTTCATATTTATTGTTTGTTTAAAAGGATGACATAAAAGTTGTAAGATATTGTACTCCTATTTCTTTTATTTTTTAGGTGATTTATTGCAAACTTATTATCTCTTGAGAGTAACACTGGCTCCAGTTTTACATTTATTTGATTATTTTTCTTATTAATTATTTGAATTTCTTATAAATTCTGAATTTACATATTTTTTATTGAAAAAAAAATTTTCCGCTTCCTCCTTGCCTCCCATTTCCCTCCCCCTCCTCCCGCCCCTCTCCCCCTCCCCCCACTCCTCTTCTCCTCCCTCTCCAGTCCCAAGAGCAGTCAGGGTTCCCTGCCCTGAGGAAAGTCCAAGATCCTCCCCCCTCCATCCAAGTCTAGGAAGGTGAACATCCAAACTGTCTAGGCTCCCACAAAGCCAGAACATGAAGGAGGATCAAAACCCCGTGCCATTGTCCTTGGCCTCTCGTCAGCTCTCATTGGCATGTTTATTTTAAAAAATTTAAAATAAATATTAGAAAATCATCACAAATATATCAAAGTTGCAAAGTTAAAATTTTAAGCTTAAATAAACAGACACTAAAGGATGAGTAGATGGGTGAAAAAACAGAGTATTTTCTTCTCTGTGGGAAGCCTTAGAGCTCCAAGTATGATCTCAGAATAACAAAGGTGCTAATGAAGACAGAAGCCCTATGTGAAAAGCCTCCAAATACAATGTTGAAATTGTAAGCACACCAAAATATGCATGGGTTGAAAATGCTTTCTATTATAATTACAGAAGCTGGCTCAACACCCCACCATAAGACTTGTACATGATATTTTTACCTCTGACAACATAAAACATATCAATCTACAAGCTTTAAGGGGCATTCAGGGCACATTAAGTGCTTTGCCCTCCTGCTACTGCCTAGCTGTTCACACAGCAGTCAGCACAAACAGCATTCAGAGCTGACAAGCATCAAATTTGTGTGATTTAAATGATTTGCCAGAACAGGTTGTGCTCTAGCTGTTCTCCTTGCCAATTTTTTTTTTTTTTTACAGCAAAATATCTTCTCACTGGATGATGGAGTAGTAGTAGATGGGATAAAAGTTACTTCCTTAGACTGAGGATTAAGGAGAAAACCAAATTTCATTTGACCAATAGAAAGAGTAAGATTATAGGTGTTATTCTTGCTTTGGTATTTGTTCACTATACATAGACCAACTTTATAGACCAAAAAACCAACTAAGTTAATGCTTGCAACAAAGATGAATGTCAAATCTTAATTGGAAGAAGTTAAGAAGTATTAACCCATAGAAATAATCTAATGACAGCTAAACACAATCTGGGTGTCTATTCTGCTCACAGTATTCTGTATGGCAACACAAAAAGGGGGGAAGACACTTGAAATTCTGATATTGCCATGAAGAACAAGAAAGAAGATCACTGTAGTACTCTGTTATTTGTACACAGCTAGCTTGCTGTAAGGCTCTATGTGCATTTACTCATTAACTCTACTGCATGCAGTTACTGTCAGGTAACAAAGGCTCAGTAAGGTTAAGTAACTTGCTAGGTACTGTCACTCAAAACATGGGGCCAGATGCTGGAGTCGGCTCAGCACTGCAGCTATCTTCCTATCTGTGAAACAAACAGTGAGAATTCAAAACTGAGGACAAATAACGTGGGTAAAGTGTATCAGGTAAAGAATTCATCAGGCACTTAAACTGAAGAAACATTTCATCTCCTTGATTGTCACCACATGCAATTCAGACAGGAGTTTGTACATATATGGAGATAAAGTTTAGGAAGGAAGATAATGGTGTTTCTGCTTGTTCTTTTCTTCCCAATGTTGTGGACTTAGTTCTTGAATGTACTGGGCAACTAAGGTAAAAATCCAAATGGGTATTATGGATTCAAAACATACTACAGAGTTTGGCATAGGTATAGGGTATAGGCATAAAGTATAGGTATGCCAAAAATTAAGAAAAAAACAAAATAAAATAAACCACCTTCCTAACTTGAAGTATTCGATATCTTTAGGGCAAGGGCTGATTCTTGATGACTTCCAAATCCTAACTGCAAAGTGGAATTTCAGATGCTCAGGATCTCACACACTATTAAGAAATGAAGGTTCAGTGCAGCGGCATCTCAGAGAATGACATTCATATGCTCAGGAACCACTTGTGCTCAAAAGCTGCACAGGTCAAAATTCATTCCATTATCAATTATCTGACATTGAAGAGTCAGAGGATTCTGAGTCCTTAAGTATGTTCGAAACACTAAACAACATATTTTTGAGCATCTATAATTTTGCTGAAACGTTTTATCTAAAAGGAGACACACAACAAAAGATCAGAAGAAAGCAGTAGAAATTTTTTTGAGTGAGATATTCGACAAAGCACATAAGGCTTTAGAAGACTTCTGAGTCTGTAGAAAGAACTGAAGTGTGCTAATAATTTCAGGTAAGGAACGCTAAGAGCAAAGAAGTGTTCACTGCAAAGGAAGTACTGTTAGACCAAGGAGAGCATTCAAGATAAAAGCTTGTAATTCAGACCAGGTGAGGAGAACCAGGGCGCAGACCTCTCCTAGGATACTAAGTGGGGCTGGAACACATGTTACACTTCAAGACTACACTGACAAAGGCAGAGAAGAACATTAGGTTTAAATTCAAAGGCTAGCATGAATATGCTTTTGCTGTTGGCTAAGATAAAGAAGGATATGAGGTCACCAGCAGGATCCAATATATATATATATATATATATATATATATCACTCTGAATGGCTGAATGCAAACAACCCCTTCAGAAGCATGAGATCATCTACTAGTAACAGGGGCACGAGAATCACTTGGTGGAAGCTTAATGCTTAGCAGACCATCAGTTAGCAAACAGCTGACAGTTTGAGGTCAGCAATTGTGGTTCAAGGGTCCCATGAAACAGAAAAGTAGCACAGAGAGGCAAAAACTCACCACCCACCTACCACCCCAGCCAGGCTTCATGTTAACTGTCCTCAAACTTAAAAGAGAACATTTTATATTGATAGTAAAACAACCCTGAAAACATTTCAATGGAAAAAGTAAGTATAAGGAAATAAAGTATGCTGTGTGCTGGTACTCACTAGGTGTCGAAAAAGAAAAAGAAGAAGAGGAAGAGGAAGAAAAGGAGGAAGAGGAGAAGGAGGAGGAAGAGAAGGAGGAGGAGAAGAAGAAGAAGAAACAGAAACAAAACTCCTAACGTCATTATGTTCAACTTTCTTGTAAACTTAAGAGCAGGGTGCTTTAAAGCCACGAAAACTGCAGGATTTAGGAAGCGAATAGGCTTCAGCTAATAGAGGCTGGCTTGTTGCCAAGTAAGATGGGTCCATTTTCAGGAACCATATGTTGGAAGGAGAGAACTAACTCCCAAGATGGTCCTCTGATCCCTACACATATCACAAGGCACATGCCTCCCCTGCACCTGACACATAAATAAAAAACAATTTTTAAAAATGTCTAAGTGTAGGAATGGCAAGTGGGCAAGTGCCAGTTCAAGTAGTCCCTCTCAATCTCGAAGCCCTTTTCCAAAAGCCTGGGCTTCTCCACCTCCGTTTGCTCTACTGTCATGCTGTACGTCACAGAATACTGAAGACTAAGGGAGACTTAGTGTGCCCATAAACCCATGTGGCACACAGGGTCTAGAGGGAAGCTAGTGCTCAACCACGGGTGTGTGTTTGGGGTTTCCTCCCGTTGATGACGGTAACGAAAATCAGGTTTGACAAAAGTACAAAGTTCCCTTCTTTAACCCTGCTTTCTGGAGAAGCTGAATGAGGACCTCTAAATCAACTGGTGTCCAGTGAGTACAGGGCCTTGTGGGAGAAAAGAACAGCAAGAAAGCCTTAGCTCTCATGTAAGTGCGGTGAGTTAAAGCACTGTCAGTGAACAGCTGCTCTTCACACAGGCTACACCATCTTGTAGTTTTCCCCTCTTGGTCTAGATGGTTTGTGGCAGTAACTGGAACAGATGTTGCCTCTTTAGCTACTGTAACAAAGCTCTTATGGAACAGAAGAATAAACTTGAAGAGTAATATCTAGATGACTTAGTAGCAACTGCAGTAGTACTTAGGTGAAATGTTGAGTTGGTCAAAGGTATACTTCAGAAATTTGACTACATCGCTTTTAATTGCTTTGGTTCAAAAGCAAAGATGATTTTTAAAATATAAACATTCAAGATAAATTTATTATAAATTAAATTACTATAAGTAATACTGGTCATGAATTTTATTTTGGGAGCCGAAGCAGATTTCAATTTAGTCCTACTTGATAATGTTCTAGGTGCCACACATTAAGTAGTATATGCAATTCAAATATATATAGTACAGAATCAGAAGCTAGGCAGCCTAGGTCAGCATGCCAGCTCCTTGCTAGCTATATAATGAAGTGCCAATCAGATTTCTTGATGACTTCGTCTTCTCTTTAAAATGGGCATTGTGGTATTTACACTACATCTGGTTGTGGTAAAGTCTATATAAGTGAGGATGGAACCTGGCAAATGGTTGACAATGAAGGCTTTAGTTGTTAAAGCATGGCATCCACTGAACACCTGATTCCAACAATTTACCAGTTTTAATGATGCACTGTGTTAGACACACGAGGGTGGACAAGACAGACCAGAATCTTGGGAAGGAAGGAAAGCCTGGGGAAGATGGGTGGAGGGGTGAGTGCAATGATTCAGCTAACTAAGAACGGAAGGTGGTTCAGGAACTGAGCCTGGAAGATAGAAAGGCCTGAATCAGAGAAAGCACTCCATGGAAACCCGCCAGCTCAGCAGTAGGTCTGGACCAAGGACCTGGGATGATCCCTCTTCACAAAATACAAAATAAACCTTGATCATTTATGTCCAGAATAGATCAATGTAGGTAAACAAAACAATACTGACGTCAGTTGGAAACCAAGTCTACCTTTAAAAACTGCAAAGATTTTAAGTTTACTTCCATTAAGCATAGTGCCTCATGAGTCATTAGATAATTCTAAATAATGTATCACATAGAGTCTCTCTTTTCTCTCCCCCCTATCTCTCCCCCCTATCTCTCTCTCTCTCTCTCTCTCTCTCTCTCTCTCTCTCTCTCTCTCTCTCTCTCTCATACACACACACACACACACACACGCACACACATGCACACACGCACACACACATACCCACACACATCATAATACAAAGTACATAAGCAATAATAAAAACAATTTAAATTGAATTTTTGGAGAGTGATAGTAACTGTGCACGTTGTTTGCCTTTTAAATGGAGGGTTCATTAAAAGCACATCAAGTCATTTATAAGTGATTGTAACTGCCCAACAAAGTTAGCAATAAAGTTTTCCTGAGATGAAAAAGCCACTCTTAAAACCCAATCTTCTCTTTCTTTATACTTCAAAACTTTTTAATCCGCACAAACATTTCGTGAAATATAGAAACTACTTCCCCATTTATTAAGAATAACAGTTTTTCCTTGCTGTACTGTATCCCAGGTCTCCCCAGGGAGGCAACAATACCTTCTCACTTTAATATGCGTGTGGTTTTTCCCCATCTAATCAGCTAATACTTTTCAAAAGATCTTTTTAATACCTAAATGAAAGGATTCTACCTCAAAGACCTGACCTCCCTATTAAAGTGTCTGAAGCAAACGGCAGGAATGCAAAACCCACTCAAAGGGAAATCACAGGGAGCTTATTGTGCAATGCATTAAAAAAGGAGGGAGAAAAGCTTCACAGGAGCTGCATGAATTTGGTAAAATTATACCACAAAAATACAAATTTGTCTTAAGCATAAAGAAGCAAATTCATAGCCAAAAACTTATTATAGACGTGCTCTGTAATCAGCCAGGAGGGGGCCTTTAGAAAAACCATCAGAATTTGTCACTTTTTCAATCAAAATTTCTGATTACAGTTTCATGTTAAAAAGGGCCCCAAAGAGAACAAACCACATATTTTTCAACAGATCTGAAATTTGAAAAATTTGACGCTAACATACAACACCAGAAAAGGCAGGGTACATGGCAAAAAATAAGAACAGAATTAAATAACACAATAACAGAAAGAAGAGGCAAGAAAGTATTACAAGGACACTTTACAGAAAACAAAAAACTTTCCATACCATGAATGTAGTTCTGAAGTTATTCAAGTCATTAAAAAAGTCTTCCACAGACACCTTCTTAATGTCGACAGCATAGTAGCGCATCGCACTCTGGTGCAACTGTGTCATGTTGCTTAGCAGTTTGGAGAGGTTCTCATATTGCTCTTTTGCTCCGGTTACAAAGCTGTATATATTTTAGTTAAGGATTTCTGAAAGTTACAATGTGATGCTATCTATAAGATAAAATGAAAACATTTCTAGCTCCATATTTTTAATTTTTAGTTACCATTAACACAGCTCCCAAACTCAGCATGGCTGTCAAACATTCTTCTCAGAATCTCTGTGGAACAGAACAAAAAACAAAACAAAGAACTGTAATTCAATTTCAAATAAACTTTGGTAAATAGCCAAATAAATATATATTGGATATTTATCTTCCATAGTTCAGTTATAGATTCTTTTTCTTATCTACCATAATAGTAATCTATACCACACAGCCTGTGAGAAAAGACTCTGGTTCAGTAGTTAGGAAGGAGCAAATAGAATACACTGAAAGAAAAAATATGGGCGTCAAGAAAGTCGAGTGAGACACTTAAGGTCGATGCAAAGCTCACGTGGAGGCTGAACCTGCAGACAAGGCCTTCATTGCTCTGCCTTGACTGCCTCCACTGCAAAATTGGAGGGATAATGTCACTTCTCTCACGGTTATTGTCAACAGAGAGACAAATTTTGCAACACATAAAGTAATCAGGCAGTTGGGAATATACCTCAACATTGTTATTGCCTACTTACTCAATTTAAACTTAATATTCTAAAAACCAAGAAAGTTTTAAGTTTATTAATAACTTAATTATGTGGGTAAATTGATGTTTTAAATTTTTTTCTTAAAAATTTCTATACAGTTTTACATATTACATGATTAAAATTTATGTTTGCACACAAAAAACACATTAGGCAAACATACATGGAATTGTATCTTTATTTCTGACAATATAAATCATACCATTCTGAAAGTCACTACAGTAATATGAGGATGGAGAGTCAGTGGTAGAAAAAGGTATTTCCTAAACTGACCACAGATTATCCTTTATTTCAAATAATAATAATAATAATACTAAAACCTGCTGAGAAAATCTGATTTGAAATCACACCATGTATTGAAGAAAGAGCATCAGTCAGACTACCCAAAGACAGTTCCAGCAATGGCTCCTCAAGAATGGTGGGGAGAGCTTAAAGAAGTCTGGTGAAAACTCAATGACATCCTAGTCACCAGACTGCACGCACGTATGTACATGAACACACCACTGAGATCATGCACATAGATGTAACAATTTAAAAAGAAATGCTTGGCTGAGGGTCTCTGGGTGACTCCATGCTTCTCCTTTTGTGCACATATAAGGCTTTGAATTTTTAAAATAGGCACTGCACAGATATTATTATTAATTTCCTCCCAACATGGGGGAAAATGCATTGTCAAGAATCCATTTATTAATTACTTTCAAATAAAGCAATGCCACTTTGTCGATTTTGAGGTAAGAATCCTAAGTAAGGAAAGATCCAAAGTGCATCAGCATCTACTCAGAAAAGCAGTGCAATTATACTGAAAGATGGGTTGGAAGAGATGACAGCTACAGAAATGACATGGTTTTGTCCTAACAGGCGGGGGTTTTAAGTGAACTATCATTATACACAACTTAGTCCGAAAGAAAAATTAAGTGGAGCTTTGAATAACGGGAATTACCCAAAATAATTGCGAAACCAGCTATGATTAAACTAAGGCAATTTTGGAACTAGCCAAATCAATCCTTAGATGCTTGAAACGACTATCTGATAGAGTGGAATAACTGGTTACATGAACAAGGTATACTTCTATGTTGAGGGTTCCCTTTTTAAAGGACCATGAAGGAATAATTATCTTCTAAAAGGAAAACCAAAACTAGATACTCGTGAGCGAAATCTTAAACCCCACTATGACAAAATGTCAAAGCCTGGCATCCTGGCTCCCATCTGTAATCTCAGCATTTAGTGGGCTGAGGCAGGATTACTCCTATGGATTTGAGGTTAGCCTGGGTTTCAGTGTGAACTTTTGTCTCTCAAAAAAAAAAAAAAAAAAAAAGTAAATGTATACTTCAGTAGTAGATAGGTTGTATCATTTTTATCAACATTGAATTCTATAAATATTCAGAAAAAGATAGACAACATATAACAAAATAAGATTTTGATAAAATTAATGTAAAATTACTGATAAGTTGACATATTACATCTACCTCATGTTTAGAGGAATCTATTTTTCCCTTTGTCTTTATCAAAACTAAGGGACATTCCTCAAATAGTTCAGCTTGAATCACTGTAACTGCACTATTTGGAAGATAAATGAGATGCAGATCTGTGTTTACATGATCTCAAAACAAGGAATTAGAGCTGGGTAGCTAAAGTACAACTTGGTACTATAGTCATTGTCTATAGTACTGTGGACTTCCAAACTTCCTCTACAGCTAGATGTGCATTGTTTCATAGATAGTTATTACACTGCCATCATTGGAAACATGCTTCCAGGAATGGGGGAAATAGCTCAAGAGGATAAAGTGCTGGCTGTGAGAAAATGAGAACTGAAATGGGGATCCCCTGACCTGTGAAAAAGCCCCAGAATGGGGAAAGAGAAACACCTATGGACCTGTAGCTCACTGGCTAATCAACCTAGCCATAAGGGTGAGTACTAGGCATTTCCCTTTCTTTCTTTCTTTCTTTCTTTCTTTCTTTCTTTCTTTCTTTCTTTCTTTCTTTCTTTCTTTTCTTTCTTTCCTTTCTTTCTTTCTTTCTTTCTTTCTTTCTTTCTTTCTTTCTTTCTTTCTTTCTTTCTTTTTTGTTTTTTTGTTTTTTTGTTTTTTTGTTTTTTCGAGACAGGGTTTCTTTGTGGTTTTGGAGCCTGTCCTGGAACTAGCTCTTGTAGACCAGGCTGGTCTCGAACTCACAGAGATCCGCCTGCCTCTGCCTCCCAAGTGCTGGGATTAAAGGCGTGTGCTACCACCGCCCAGCCAAGGGTGAGTACTAGGATTAGCAAGAGACCCTGTCTCAAACGCATAAGCTAAAGAGTGACTGAGGACATACCAGAAACAACCTCTGGCTTCCATGTGTACAAAGTTCTGCTTCTGCATGTGTGTGTGTGTGTGTATCTGTGTGTCTGTGTGAGCATGAACATACACACATATAGAGAGAATGAGAGAAGGGGAGAGAGAGAGAAGCAAAATACATTCACATAATGCTCAAGGACCAACTTCACTGAGATCCATATATCTAATATCTTTGACAAACCCTCTTAGAAGTCATGATCTGGTCAAACATTTCATGAAATATACATAAATTTGCTGCACCTCTAGGTACTAAACAAAACAGTATTTAATAAGATAGGTTAAAATTTTGTGGTCATGAAACATATATAATACAGTTTTTTTTTTTAAAAAAAGGAAAGACCTTCCCATAATAATTAACATGAAACAAATGGAAGTTTCTTTTGTTGCACAGTGAGATAGAGGCTAACTGAGCTGAGAAGGAGGAAACACTGGCTAACAAGGTCAATAAATGTAAGAGCAGAGAACACCAAGCTCTTGGCCAGTGGCATCAGGGAAAAGGTCATTGTACACTGGAAGATTCAGAAAGAACCAGGAGTGGGATGATTAATAACACAAATCTTTAAAAGTCATTATGAACAAGTGAAATAAAAAATAAAGAAATAAAACACAGAGATGGTGGCCACAGAAGAGAAATTTAAGAAAACAAAGCCCAGCGTCTCAACAACCCAACTTTCAATTCTTCACTTCGTTTATAGATGGCACAGCACCTCGCTCGTGCACTAGAATGCTATAGTTTTACTTTTTTGATGAAGATCCCCTATCGCACAGGTTTTCAGATTCTTTTCCTATAAAATATGCTTTCCACAATGTTGAATACTGTAGGCATAAGTCATTTGGTGAATTTACTCGCCCATCTGCTTTATATTTACAGAAACGGCCAGACATTGCTATCTTGCAAAACAACTAAACCAAATAAAGGTGAATTTTGATGATGACATTAAATATAACATGGGAACATATCAAGAAATATGGTACATAATTTGTGCTAAATACAAAAACATACAAATGTCTAGTAAGTTAATTTTTCTTAAGAGACTAGAAGGAGGAAATAGGGAGAAGAAGGGCATGCTCTATGGTCTACTTGTTTTGAAATGAAAATTGAAATTTTTGGCCTGGCAATGCTGAAGCATGCATGGGCAGCCCATATATGGCGATTCTGTCGAACTTATTCATAATGGGTTTCATGGTCTAAGTTGATGAGGACAGCTTCTTCCTCAAGAAGGCACCAGATCTCATTACAGATGGTTGTGAGCCACTATGTGGTTGCTGGAAACTGAACTCAGGACCTTTGGAAGAACAGGGAGTGCTCTTAACTGCTGAGCAATCTCTAGTTTTCTGAAAAGAAGAAACGTTGTAGAATTTAAGGCCAAAGAAAGGAACTGATGCAGCATGGCATGTACCCTGGCATTTTCTCACATTTCTCAGTGATAACAGTGTACACTCCATACACCCTCCATAAACCACCAGGTGAGCATACCTTAAATTTGTGCTTTATATTTTTCAGATGAATGTTGACTATGGAGCTTTTCAATTAATTATAGTTTGGGGCAGGCTTAGAAAATAATACTATGAGAAGGGTGATAACATATGTAATAACTGTATATGCATCTAAAAGATGTACCACAAACATTTTTGTGGGAAGATGCAGACACACCAGGTGAGAATGTGCTAGAAGAGCATGCTATGAATGGATGCTATTAGTGAAATCTCATATTAATTAAACTTCAATTAATAGATGATTTAATACTTATTAAATAATACATTTTAAAGTGAATATTTACTTGTAAAGATGCATTATTTTCCCAGATAGGGTTTCTCTGTAGCTTTGGAGCCTGTCCTGAAACATGCTCTATAGACCAGGCTGGCCTTGAACTCACAGAGATCCCCCAGCCTCTGCCTTCTGCCCGGCTGTAAAGATGTATTTTTAACAAGCTAAATGATACAAAATATTCTTCCTGAATTAGTTGTGGAACTAAGTTCTTGACATGGGTTTCAACTCATGTGCTTTAAAACAACACATAAACAAGTTTGAATACTAATAACAGGCCAGTTAATATGCTTTTATTCATTGTGCATTTTTGCTTCTAAACCCTTCTATTTTCTGAGATTCAGGAAGCTCACAATTTTCCATTTTAATAAGATCTGTATAAATGCATTTAATATTCAAAATCTGACTTGTCAGTCCTAATTAAAGTAAACAAAGTCTTGCAACGAATGAATTTAATTACTTCAAAACTAGTATGTCTAACTAAGATGAAAAGCAAACGAATGCAGTCTAATCTTGGCAAAGAATATTTATGATTATAAGCTTTGTCAATAGCAAAGTGCACCAACTGTTCATCTATCTGACTTCCAGGAGACACATGAATGCTAATCAGTTCATTAGAGGCTTCTAGGTCGCGATATTTAGCGACAGGATAGAGTAGCTCTCCTGTCCATGGAGTGTAATTTTACTCATAATGAAAAACTGCTTCCAGAAAAGCCTCATCCTTCCTGGTTCTGATTTCCTGCTGGCTGTGTTTTATGAGCTGCACACCTTTCAGGAAATCAACCTCATTCAGTACTTATGCCATATGAACACTGGTGGGGGTAAGCCCTGAGACTGTCTGCTGAGCAGGATTTTACTCCAAGCTTAGGAATGCATGCTAGTTTGAGAAACCAAGCTTCCTAATTAGCCACTTACAGTGCATGACCAAAAGCTACGGGAGAACAAAATCTTTTCTAAGATGCTCTTTTATATCTATGGGGAACAAAATTGAACAAGTTCAGTTAACAATACTTATAGATTAAAACAAAATAGTCACATGTGCATTTGTTAACCATATAATGAATGAAAAATCCAAGAATAATTATAAAAACATAACGACAATATCCTTACTTTAAAAAGTATAGATTGTCAGTTGAAAGGGTGGTGCATACCTAAACATCTGAATAATACTTACATAATCTCTAGTATAAAAACAAAAAGAAATCCTTACCAAGTCTAGTAATAGAGACGACCTCCTTAAGAAGAAGCTGGGTAGGATGTAAGATTTGAGAGGAAACAAACACATTATCCTGAACTGATTGCTACTGAGTGCATTTTTATGATATTTCCTGTCAGAGATAGAAAAGGAAGATAAAATTGAACTAATTCACAATTAAGCTGAAAGCACATATAATAAAGTCTATGACAAACCAAATAATAATTTTCTGATTCACTAAATCTCAAGGGGGTTGTAGAAAGAGGATGTCATTTTATTTCAAGTACATCAGTTTAAAAACTTACGGAAGTCTATTTATAAGTCCTCCTTTTAGAGCTGGGTGTCCTTTCATATATAACTCAGATATCCACATGGGATTTTAATAATACATTATCACAATATTTCATTAGAATGGAAAAGATAACCATTACTGATTTCATACTGTGGTCTGCAAAGCAACTCAGCATTAGCTTCAGGAAATAAAAAAGTTCATTACTTCAGTTACTAATTAGAAACTAAGCTACAAAGTTACTGATAACAAAGATAAGTGAATACAAAGCAAACTGCAAATCAAATGAGACACAAACATTACACTATTAATTTATGTACAATGTGTTTTTTTTTTTTCATTTGGAGTTAGGAGAAAGCACACATAAGCAGCAGTTGTAACAAGCTACTTTCTTTATCTTGGAACGGCAGAGCATTTCGAAAGGAAATATCACATTCTGTGGGGTCAGAGTTAATTTCTAATGCACATCAGTCCTTGAGCTTGTTAGTCATGCAGGGATCTTATACAGTGTGTCCCTGCTTCCGGAGATAGTTCAAAAGTACCTAAATCATATTTCACGACATTAGATTCAAACTTTCACAAACTAAGTTTTAATGAGCTTTATCAGATGGAATAAGACAAACAGAAGGAACAAGATGGAAAAACATTCTATTATTTAAGAAGACAGAAAACAAAAAAGTAGAAGAAATCTTTGATGCATTATTCATGAAAAAATACACCTTGGCTAATTTACCTGAAAGATAAAAGTTAAACCTTTAATAATTTGGCACTATGTAATGTCCTTCAGTTATACAAACACACTTAGAACATTAAAAAAATTGTAAATCCAGTTGACTACAGACTGATTTAGATATCAAAGGATATGGACATCTTTATCACAAACTTGTCATGCAAGTCCTCAGGAGGGGGAAAGGTTTCCAAATCCTTCTCAAGCTGTTGAAGCTGCCTTCCCATCTGCTTCAAACTCTTTTCCAGCATTTCTACAGAGACTAAAAGAGAGCATATTAAATGCCTTGAAAGGACAAAATTATAATATATAAAAGGTAAAACAATCTAGCAACAAAATATTTGTAAAAAAAAACCTCATAGTAAGAAAATTCAAAAACATTAAATTCCATTAAATTTAATTTTTAACCTTTAGAATTTTAAATCCAGAAATAAATTAAATCAAATAAGCTTCTACACAAGTCAATGCCACTTAAGAAATAATTGTTTAAAAGTAGACATCTTTACAACTACAAAAAAATTATAATCTAGTCAGATTAGGGGAAAAGGAAGTCCGTCCTTTGAAATGCTGAACTCAAATACAATTGTTACATTTCCAAGATAGCTCTTGAGAGAATTAGTGAATAGTTGGGAAGGATGTAGGAAAACTTTCTCTAATGGTCAAACTAATCTCTCGTCGGGAGAAAATGTAGGAGAGGACATTTAAAATGACAAAGACACTCTTTACCAGGACCTAAGCACTACCTATGTTTAACACTGACAGGCTCCATCTTTGAATTAAATCTGCTCTCACAACACACATGAACAACCCATAGTAACCAAGTATACTAAGACACAGGCAGAATGAACTGACCTTGTAGTAAACAGTAAGCTTTAAAAATTAACTCTCTAATCTCAGCAGTCAGTCACTTTTACATGAGTAAGGTAGTAAGTCACTGTATCAAAGAGGACACAGTGATCGGAAAACAACTTTTTGAATATTTATTTGCTTTAGGTTTAGATAAAATTATGATAAATTTTAACAAAAATTCTCATCAATGTGACTTATATAAAATTATGTTTAAAAATACAACAATTCTAAGTATCCTTTCCTTTTCTAACTTTGAATTAATTATGAGAGATGAGTACTTTTATGTAGAAGTGTGGACGCACTCAGCGAGGCAACCTAAAGGCCCAGAAAAATGAGACCTGGATTAAGAAAATAAAGCAAAACACCACCACTGCAATAAAACCAACAATTACAATTTACCTTCTTGGTACAAAAAAAAACACAATGCAACAGAAAAGAAGGATGGCAGGCAGATCTCTGAATTTGAGACCATCCTGTGTACAAAACAAGCTCCAGGACAAGGAGAAATGTTGCACAGGGAAACCCTGTCTTGAGCCCACTCCCCGCACCAAGTGATTTATAACGACATAAAGTGGAGTTTGTTGTGTTTTTATATAGTTGTATATAAAATAACAGTCACATCAACAGCTTTTAATAAACTCTTAACATCTACCTTTATGTTAATTAGCCAACCTAATTGTTAGATATCATAATTACTGAGCATCAAAACTGAGTTACAGGTATCAGTGGTCTAAAGAACGATGATACATGCACACCATGGTGTGGCCATTCTCAATTCATATCCATATATATTCTCCTAAATAATTTGTTTTCTTCTTTTCTGTTTAAATTTCTAGTGTATCCCATAGAGGCTTTTCAAAATGAGGTAAGAGCTAAGACTATATCCAAGAAACACAGTATATGCTTAGTTTATAGGGGGTTGCATGTTTAGTTTTACATACCAGTTTTAGAATGAGACAGTAACACACACAATGCCATGCATGGAATGCTTCCACGATGACAGCAGCTAATGTAATAGCTGATTCTAGTTAATTCTCTTTGGCAGCATGCTGTTGTACACTGTTCTTGATGGTGATGTGTGGCAGGATATTTGGTCATTGTGAAGGTGTGTCTCTGTTTTACCTCACCAGCCTAAGGAACCTTCTGATTGGTTTAAGAAAGAGTTGAATAGCCAATACCTAAAGAGGAGAGTTTAGGTGGGACTTGTTGGAAGAAAAAGGAACTTAGGGGAAGAATCTGAGGTTTGAGGATTCACCAGCCAGACATGAAGGAAGTAAGACCTACTGTACTGAAGAGAGGTAAAAAGCCACATGCCATAGCATAGATTAATATAAATGGGTTATTCTACGTTTTAAGAGCAAGTTGAAAACAAGCCTAAGGCTAAGGTTTCATACTTAGTAAGAAGTGTCTGAGTCATTATTTGGGAACTGGTGATCCAAAAGAAAAACAGGTCACAATGTATCGTCTTGTGTGTGCTCATCAATGTATCTCCAATCATGGCTTTTATTTCATCAGATCTATAATGCTTTGTTGACTTTTCTTACTGACAAGTGATTATTTTACTCCTTTCTAAGTGTTCTCTTGAATTACAGAGAGGATATTTTTGTTCTTCTACTCTATTTGATCCCTATTTTAATGTCTAATTAGTATCTGTTTCACATTTTCTCAGGAAATCTCACCAGTTGAGTAGTTTTTATATTTTGAAAATTCTATTATGTAAAGATTAAAAAAAAAAAACAAGAAATACTTTTCATTAACTAAGAAAGTTGTCAGGAAACTTTTAAAGACCTGTACCAATTTGGGTTACAATATGAAAATTTACTACTACTCTTGCCCTAAGTAGTAATCGCTGTAGTAGTAGCTATAATATAAACAATATCAATGACAATAGTAGCCCTTGCTGAACAGTGATGCCTGATCTGTCTTGTTTTCCATTAATACTCACAAGAACACCATAATCTAGGCATCATTACTGTTCCCAGCTTACAAAATAAGGAAACTGAGGCTTGGTATGGTATAAAAACATAAACAACTAAAAAGTGCAATGTTTCTTTTGAAAAAGATACACTTAAAGTAATATCCTATCATTGAATAAAAGCATATACTCAAAGCATTATATTATGGACTAATCGAGGGAAACAACAAAATATGAAAAAAGAAACAAGGAAATGTTGGGAAAGTAGCCTAACCTGTAGCTCAAAACAGATGCATTTCCTGAAGACTGGCTGAGCACATATTGACTTAACAAAAGGTGTTTGCATGGTTTTGAACTTTTGTTTAATAGGGGCTTCAAAGTTTCAGTAAGTATAAATGCTTCTGAACGACCTGTGAATTTTCTAGATACAGTATAGAGAAAATGGTTTCCTATACAGGAAATCAACAACAACAGCGGGTCTGAAGACACTAGGGGAAAAAGCCATACAAGACAAGTGCTGATAGTGGTGGGGCTGCTAGTGCTTAGGGTGGTTTGTTGTTTTTTGTTTGTACCAGATATAGACCATACCACTACCAACTATATCTCTTAATTTTTCACAGCTGGACTTAACACAATAAAATGTTAGGCTAATATTAATTACAGAAAGTTAGTGGTATATTCAGAATGCAGATTCAATATACCATAAGACAACCCATCATTTCAGATGCCAATTTCAAGTATAAGCAGTCATTCACACTCCTGAATTGGCTGGAAATTTTAGAACGTTTCCTGGCCCCTTCCCTAAAGGTCCAGAATTCATTAAGGTGGCTCATGAACTTGGGAAAGCACAGTCCTTATAGTAGTAGTGCCATTAAAATGGCCATGACACAGGAACAGCCTAAGTCAGGAGAAGCCCACTAAAGAGCATAGGAGAACAGGCAGAGATACCTGTTCTTTGGGCATGCTACCCTCTCAGAACATCTGGAGGCTTTCAGATCTAGAATCTCCCTTGCCTCTTTGTTTCAATTTTTATCAGAGTGTCATTACATGGCAATGGTAACTAAATCACTGGCCATTAATGACTAACTCAAGCTCCACAGCCTCTTCTTTCTTTCCCTGGAAGACTGGGAGAAGGGAATATTGAAGTACTCATCCTCCACTCACATATTTAATACATCAGAACACGAGTCCCAACCAGTAGAGTACAGTACATTGGGGATTGCTTTTCTGTGATGTGGAGCAACTTCTCTTATGTTCTATTTCAACATCAGTAAAAACAGAATATCTCACCTCAAATTTTAACTCACTGACATTTCATAGAGATCAATTCTTTTAAAATAGGTTGAAGCCCTTTTTGTATTACATATTCCTTATTTGTAGAAGTGAATAAGGAATTATAAAACTTAAAGTTTGAAATAAGTGATACCAACATTTATAAAACAATAAGAAATTCATGGTGTTCACCACGATCATTATATTACAGGACAGCAGGACATTGAGACATCAGTCTAAAGAAAGTCACTGTGTTCCAGGGCACAATGTTAGAGGTGCTTGTGGGCACATTTAAGTCCAACAGCAAGAATAAGTAAGCTATCTTTTAAAATGGTGCATGTGTGGCTACTCTACAAAGAGCAATCCCACTAAGCCATTTCTTCTGCTTCATCTGCACTCTCTGATTACATTACTTGTACACTGTGCTTAAGTGAATTTAAATGTAATTGACCGACCTCTCAATGCTAGCTTTTAAGTAAAGACCAAAGCACATTTGGAAAAGAAAAGGGAGTGTGTAAATTCCAGGCTGATAACATACAATCTAATGGTTGGAGTCATCCGACGGGTAACACTAAAGAACAATGTAAGAATCCTGACTCTCTGACACTTTTTTAAAAAAAAAAAATAGTTCCTACATTTCTATAAATAGATGCTTTGTTCTTTAAACAAAATTTTACTCCTAAGTGTCTATGATTGCTTTTTATGAGTAATTCCAAATAGGGAAGTTTTCAATTACACACTCTCAAGGAAGCATGAATTTACAGGTGTAGCTGGGTGTGGCCTAAAGAGTGGACAGTGCACTCTCTGCAGGACAAGGGCCCAATCTCATGAGATGATACTTTGATTTCAATTTTGGGGCTTAGCTCAGTGGTAGAGAGTTTGGATAGCAAGCCTAGGGCACTGGTTTGTTTCTTCGTTCCATCAGGAGAAAATACCCCAGTTTCAAGTGCAGACAGCTATCAATCCTGAATTTGCTATAAATTTGAGAAGTCCTAGAAGCTGTTCCCTACCTTTTGCCTTTCAACTGTGTCACATTTCTTGACTAAGTAATGGGAATTTTTATCATTACTTAGAATGAACATAATAAAAACCGAACTGTTATCAAAGTTGGCTAACATAATGTAAGGCCCTCTGACTTGTCTATTTTAGTGCAGATTGAATCAGATAGGCTATCTTTCAATTATCTGAGACATACTGCCCTTATCTATAGTCGAATGGCAGAAGGACCACTACAAGTTGTTTCCTGTATGCGAAGTTGCTAGTTTTGAACCTTCCCTCTCATATAATATCCAGCGGTATACCACCAACATCCCACTCCTGTGTTCAGAAAGCGTAAACAAACCCTTGAGTCCTGAACTTCTCAATTTCTCAATGACTATCCAGGTCTTATGGAACACTCCTGTCTCCCTTTCTACTGTCTCCAATACATCTCTGCACTGTGCATATAGATTTCCACACTAACAATAATTCCCAGATGACTGGGCTTACATAATATTTGAGTACCCATAACATGGCTGGATCTAGGTCTTATAAAATATCCTCAAATACAATATGCAGTTTATAGTTCTGTTGTTCCTGTCCCTCGTCATCCATCATGCATCTGATTCTATAAATGACACCTATTTCCCTGCTGTCCATTCCATTCCTCTACCGCTCTTATCTTGGACCTTATAACAAGAGTCAAAAATCCCCAGCAGGTGTCCTGGAAAGTGAACTCTCTATCTTTAGAACATAAAGTTGATGTACTCTACCACAGTTATTGCTTTATGTTGCTTTGTCCCCCAATGGCTGAGAATTCTGTAAAGGAGGACTCTTCATCATTCACCTCACAGTTGTCTGAGACTGGCCTCTGCAACTGGCAAAATGCAATTAATCCCCATCTATGTGATTACATGTGTCAACAGTTCTAATAATTGTTATTAAAGTTTCATTCTTTATTCAAAAAACAACTTCATATTCCATTTACTTTTGTATCTTCAGCAATATAACATGTTGCTAGATATTCAAATGATAGTTGGTGACATATATTTTGAATGTATCTTTAACAGCTCCTAATAAAGTTATAAAAATTAAATGTGAAAACAACAGATTTCATATCTAGGGATATGAAGTGTGTCATATCATCAAGTGTGTTATCCTTATGACAAATGTACACCATAGTGATAAAGTTTTAGAATAAAACTTAAATAACAACTATAAACATTCAAACTTAAAACCATCATGAATATAAGCTTTCAAAAATATCATAATTTAGATTTATTATGAGAAAATATTATCTGCAATGGAAAATGATCCATTATAAATATTTCTGGGCTTTGATTATTATTTCCTAACAAGCTTATTAAATAATGTCACATTCATTCTTATACATCATGAAACAACACAAGAAAAGTAATCTCCTTATAAAAAATTAAAATGCTTATTACTACCGGATAGGTTAAACATTTGGACTAAATTAACTTTCCTCATGAATAGGAATTTTCCTTATATGAGAAACAAGTTTCAGATTCTCAACAAATTAATTACCTTGACAAATTCAACAGCTGCATAGTATTTTATGAATGCTAAGTTAAAAATAATAAAATCAGAGGGACAAGACAGATATAAGTAAATCATAGTGGTATTTTAATCCTGCATATCAATGAGGTTGACAACAAAACAATTAGTATATCACAGTAAAAGTCATAAGATGGAGATTAAAATCAATAATGTACTAGGCTATATCAAATGCACAGAGGGACATGCTTGCGGTTTTTTGCTTTTTTTTTTTCCATCACGTTGCCAGAGAAACTATATTTGTTGAGGGACATGGAGAGTGAAAGGTGCTGAACAAATGGGGAGGCTACAAAGCCACATCGGGAAACGGAGCATGTGTTTCTGCTGCAGTGCTGCACGGGTACGTGGGGAACGAATCAGCTTTCTTGGCAAGAATCATGTGAGTTTTATAGGCAGAAAAGATTTTGTATCTGAGAACCGAATTTGTAGGACAAAATCAACTTGAAGGAAATCATGTGTAATATAAGAACTTGAGAAATCTTTATATCAACAGAGATATTGATGAACAAGGCAAAACTGAATTTCAAGAAGTACACAGAAGAGACGATTGTATCAATAGTCAGAACAAGACCTCAAGTGAAAGAAGAGTTTTGTGTGCTGGTACAGCTCTTCAATGTGCCACAGGATAAATATTAAGCATAAATGGCCCAGGCAGGGAAGCAGGGAAGTTAACTCTTTCTCCTCTCCTTCAAATATAATCCCACAGTCTAATCTCCAGCTCTGTAGCAAACCATCTTCTGGGTCCTTCCCTCCCTGCCCACATCCCCAGTGGATCACACAGACCTTCCCCACCAACCATTTTCCCTGACTCATGGCGTTATCCCAGTTCCCAACTTCATCAGGCATTTCCTGAGAGCTCAGAGACCATCTGGTGCAGGGAAAGGTTAACTGTGGATCCCAAGCTCGCTCTCCATTCCTCCAAATCCAATCTCCAGGTCTCATCACCAGCACTGGAGCAGATCACCTGCTGCTGTCTCGTCCTCCACTATGCTGCTGTCTGAAGTGAATCACACACATTTTTTTCTGTCACCCTCCCTCCTACTAACCCATTTCTGGAGAGAGTGCAAACTTATACAGTCACTAAGGAAATCAGTGTGGCAGGTCCTCAGGAAGATGGGAATAAACAGATCTACCTCAAGATTCTGCTATGCTTCTCTTGGGCATACAACAAAAACGCGACTTATCCTACCACAGAGACACTTGCTCAACCATGTTCATTGCTGTTCTATTCATAATAGCCAGAAATGCGGAACAACCTAGATGCCACTCAACCTAAGACTGGATAAAGAAAATGTACATTTACACAATGAAGTATTACTCAGCTCTTAAAAAAAATAAAGAAATGAAAAAAATCATCCTGAGAGAGGTAACATAGGCCCGGAAAGACAAATATGGCATATAATCTCTTATATGCAGATATTAGCTCTTAAGTCAATGATAACCAAGCTACAATCCATAGAATGACAACAGTTAGTTAAAGAGTAAGGAACTTAGGGGTATTGGGTCTTATAGCTCTTCTTAGAAAAGGGAAAAAGAGCAGATAGTTATAGATGGACAGGGTGGCTACAGAGGAAGGATCAAGTAGAGTGCAGGGAAGTTAAAGAGGAATGAGAGGGACATAAGAGGGGGATGAAGGAGGGAAAATGGGGAGAGACAGTGAAATTTAATGGTCAATTACAGGGTAGTATGAAAACCTTGTAGAAAACTTTGAAATATAAACATAGATGAAGGAAATCTAAATGAAATCTCCATATAATGGGGAGAGAGTTCCAACTAACCATACTCTATAACCAAATGAAGCTTTCAGTGCCTGGATAGTTTTATATCTAATTGAATTATTGGCCAAAGGGGTCCCATTGGAACCCCCCAAAACCCAAGACTACTGATTGTTCACCACAAATAGGTAGTAATGCCCCACTGCTGAAAACATACAATTCACTGAGCATGGAAATGTTAAGCTGGTGCCTATACAGTATTCTTACCTCTATATGAGAACTGAGCACACTACGAAAGGAAAAACAGAAGCGCCAACCCAGCCACAAACCCTTTCATCTACAATAGTATCCTGACTGTAAGATATGATAGCACAAAGGTGGCACAAAGTAACCAATGACTGATTTGACTTAAGATCCACAACGTGGAACCCACACCGGACACTGCTTGTGTGACCAAGAACCTGAGACTAGACGGCCCGGAAACACATGATAAAACCAAATACAAACGAGTCTTAATGACATTCTGTTATACTCCTGAGCTAGCCGAGGGATGCACACATGTCATCTCCTTTCTGTGCTTTATGTTCTGCACTCATACCTAAAATGGAAATTTCAGTACAAGGACCTTTGTGCTCACAGCTCTTCAGAACCCCATATGGGACTGTGACAAAAGCTTTGATCAATAGTGGTACACTCATTCTAGTTTTCCTTGTCAGAGGCTCACCGGAAAGCCTTGTCCTTAGCAAAGCAAGTATCTAGTACAGTGTCTACTGGGAAGTGAGAGTTCATTCATTGCAGGCTCAAAACATCAACAAGGATTGCTAGGTACTAATTCATTTATTCATTAAGTGTATAGAAAGAACTGTGAATGCTATTGGCTGAGAGCTCACTATTACACCGATATTTATAGACATATTTATAGAAGAAATATGTCTCACTAGTGACTGATCAATTTAAATGTATAATAAAGATGAAGCCTTCTGAGCGAAGAGAGAAGGTTGCATATATTACTTTTTTACGTGTGTCAGGTTATTCATGCATTCAGTAATATCACATATGAAAGTGAGTCAACACCATTTCTCATGTTTCTATAGGATGTGCTATTATCATATAGTAACTCATATTTTACGGCACACCTTAATAACTCTAGGTTGACAAATTAGTTTTGCATGTAACCTGTAGTAACAGTTTAATAAAAATAACTAACACTTTAGAAAAATTAATTCTACATAGTTGAAGAGTTGCTGGGACTCAGTTTTTTAAAAAGTATTTAGTGGTATAACTGCTTTTTCAAAAATTGATTTGGGGTCAAACTTCAAAATGTAAATTTGAAGAAAATTTTTTCAGGTTAAAGCAGGAGTAAATCTGTGACCTACTTTCCAAGTTCCATATGGGAATGCTTGGCTATCCAACTGCTTATGCATTTACCTGTACACTTAGGACTAGTGTAACTGCTGCATGGAGACTGTTTTCAACTGTATTAAAGTTCATGCACAAACGTACACAAAGACACATACACCCCACACACAAGTACACACCCACATACACACACACACACAGACACAAATATACAGGTCTAAAAAAACCTTTTGTTATATATATTCAAGCAACTCAGTGGAAAATTCTTAAAACAGAGGTGACCATACAAACTAAAACTCTAAGCTATCCACACAGACTTTTACTTGCCTATTAATGTTTGCAAAGCTAGGTGTGTATCAGATAATTTCGTTGAATTATAAAAGCATCAATTGTGATGAACACAGAACATTTAAATAGTTTATTAGTTTCTGTAGCAGATTTATAAGCATTTATACACTGTTGTCTACATTGTATAAGTAAGCATTCTGGGACTCAAAAGCAAGACGCTACTTGAACTAGGTTAGTCTTGAAGAGAAAACAAAATGACCTCAAAGGCTCATGTGTGGAATCTCTGGGCCCTGGCTGGGGGTGTTATTGAGAGGTATGTGGATCATGAGAGTATTAATCTTGTCGACAGATTAACACACTGGTGAATTCATAGATCAGTTGATTATTAAGAAATAGGGCCCATTTGGAGGAGGCAGGTTACTACAGATGGCCTATCTTTGAATGGTGCATCTTGTGCTAAGCCTCATTCTCTATCTCTGCTACCTGGATGCCCTGACATAATCAACTTCCTCAGCAAAACACTCCAATAACCTTTGCCTTTGGCCCCCCAAAAAGAAGCCAGGAGACTATAGGACTGGAACTTAAGAAATCGGAAAATCCTTCAAGTAGCCACTTCTAAACTGCAGCTAGCAAAAATAAAACTATCAATCTCCCCTTGGCTAGACATTTCAGGTTATTTTGTCAAAGCAACCCTACCTGAGTCAAAGGCTTACATCTAGCAAGCTGGCATTTGAACCCCAGTCACCTAACTTCAGTGGTAATGACTGAAAGAGCAGCTTCGCCCACATTACAATGCCTCCAATATCTAAACTAATGGTGACTTTTTGTTTTTTGTTTTACCATCTAAAATTGTTAGCTATTGTGCCTGTAAATATCAAAGTCCTTAAATTCTGAGGAATACATGAATTTTAACTCATTTTGTATTTGGATATTATAACAAAAAACAGGGAATTTTACAAGTTTATCAGCAGTGACCCTTAAAAATAAAACCAGATCAGTTTACAGTTTCACGACAAGTGAGTTCCAGGTATAACTACTAGGGTGATTTCTCTTAGCTGCTTCATCATCCTCAGAGATGCTGATGTGCCTCCATGAAGTCAGGAGAGTGATTATAAAGACAACTGGAGCTGATTGAATAGTGTCCACAGAAATGCACATCGTCCCAGAATCTCAGAAGGTGAGCTTCATGGGAAAATGAAGTAATTCCGTAAAAAGTTACCTAGTGACTGAGGATTCCAAGCTGAGGATTAGCTACCCAGAAACAAGAGAAGGCAGCAACAAGGATAAAAGCAGAGCATGCAGTGACATGTCTACAAACCAGGGATCACTGAGGACTGCCAGCAGCTGCAAAAAGACAGGAGAAAGCATGAGCTGGTTTCCCCTTGGCCCTTTCCAGGAAAATGGACTGTAGCAACTACCCTTACTTGGGATTTATACCTTGTGAATATGGGGGAGAATAAATTTGCTATTTATAGGCATTTAGTTATGGTGAACAGTTATGGTGACTCAAGGAAATTAATAAAAATATCAACTCAAGATTTGCAAATTCTCCAAACACAGATGGGCTTCTGAGGAACAGGTACGAATTTTGCCAGTGGCAACTTATCAATTCTAAGCGTCTTCTATCCAGCCCCTGATGTTACACTTTACTTTGTCACCCAAGAGACACAGGAGACTGCTATAAATGTTTGTTCTATTCACAGTAGAAGTTTCTTTGTAAAACGATTCGCCATAGTAAGTTATTCTTTTAATTGCCCTATTTTGACATCTTTCATCCTCCTTGTTGGTAATTTCACATCCCATGCTGCAAACATAGGAGCAGTAAATAGTGCCTCACCACCAGCAGCTTGAAGAAAGCTCCAAGACCTTGGCTGGCATTACAGATAATGCTCTGTCATTTGATCTTAGCTGTGGCTTATAGGTGACACTGACAGAACTCCTCTTGAAGCTACTTCAGACTCTTGCTGGCCAAAAATCTGCACACACTGTAAACTGTTAGTTTCCTGAGAAGATTAATGCTGTATTAATGCTACTTTCAGTCTGTTAACCTCCAAAAAGATGTAGAGGTCTTCGTGATGTAGTTTTCTTCTTCATCATCATCTATCAACCCAAGCAGCAGCGGATTCGGGAAATGTTCCTAGCTCAGTATCTCAAAAAGCAATCTTTAGCTCCAAGTAGTTCCTGCATGGCCAGTGTTCTTCAATGTCACACTGCAGCATCTTCAATCCTTCCAATGATATTGGCCATACCGCTTTTGTTCCATCTGGCTGCTTTCCATGCAGTTTATATTTGCACTATGAAATGATTACCCTAACAACTCATATCCAAGTTTCTATATAGTTAAAGCTATATAGATTCTCTGTGAAATCTGTGGGCAGGAATTAGATATATGGCCCCTTATCAATACACAGGGCTTGTAATACAATGTAAATGCCTGGCTTTATGATGTTTTAATTTTATGAACACATTTTTTGGTAGAGTACCCTGATCAAAAATCCAATGATTAACTTGGAAATGATCAAATTATATACTGTTGTGTTATTTTTAGATTTTTAAAACATTTATTGCAAAATTTACTAGATGACATTATGTTTAAACATGCTAAAACACTAAAAGCAAATTATACTTTGAAAGTAAATTTATCTTTACAATATCTAGCTTTATTAACATACTCAAATATACTCATTAGATGTGTATAAAATCCTAGGGGTCCCAGGATACCTTTATGGACACAGCTTTTATCTGTTGATCTATCTGTAGAAACAGAGACAACAGCTCAGAAGTGATCTATATCTCCCTTTTGGTTTCTTTCAAAAGATAATTCAGAGTATTCCCAACTGACGTCAATTACTTGCTTTAATTAAAATCACAAGTGTTATATCATCAAGCAGAAATAAAAAAGAAATATACATCCAAATACAGTGAGTAAAATAAAAATACAAAAACAAACTTGACATACTTCATCAAAAATGAAGGCACGCTAAAAGAAAACCAAAGAGATACCAATCAGTCTCCTCCACACTAAATGTATGTGAGTGTTCATAAATATATTTATCTGGAATGTTTTCATATTTCACTGTGCATCTATTCATTTAAATATCAAGTCTAATAAAAAAATCAAGGATTATTTGCAATTTTTTACAAGCGTGATAACTGATAGTATGTAGAGGGACTTTCCCCAACATAAACTGTTTACTAGAGAGCTCTGAATATTTGTAACTGCTTTCAGATCTAATGCGACAAGATAAAAAGATTCAGTGTGTTCAACTGTGTCCTATGGGCAAAAATCTCCAAAGAAACAATAAGACTCCTTGAGTAGAGTAACTATCATAACAATATAATAGTTAGCTAACATTTTGTTATTGTCTCATAGTTCTAGAACACATTCATGTGGTCATAGCCTTGTTTCTCTGAAGGGGGCCATCTAGTATGTCAATATGGGTGATCCTTTGTGCATAGTGCTGCCAGGGGGATAATAAACTAACTTTCCCTATTCCTCTGGGGCAGAAGTTGGGTTACACCAAGGTACAGTAAGGCATAGCACAATTTTCATTTTAATCAAAGAAATCACATACCCCAAAACAGTCAAGCTCAGAACCACTGGGGCAGAGTCAACATAAAACTTACAAAGCACATGATTCAGGCTTTAAAAGCTCAAGTAGTTTCCCTGTGTCACTGACAATGCCAGAAAACCAGTATCTCTTCTCATGATGTTCTAAAATTGAATCATGCTTAATATGTTCAACATAAATTAACAGAATTGCTTATTGAATAAATTCACCTTTGTATAGATAGAAATGTATAAAATAAATGTATGTCATCAAAGTCTAATACTGTACAATATGAAACATCAATGAGTTATATATGTCACTCCAAATATAAAGTTCCAATCCATAAATCACCTCCAAAATTTACTCTTTTCAATGAACAGTATTAGCTGAGTGGTTAACTCTGCTCTGGGGGGATAGAAAATGACACTGACATAATTATTAATACCTAATATCACAAAGTGTATCTGCCTTCTGATAAAATTTGTCATTTTGGAGAGGTAACAACTCAACGTTCACGTATGTCTTTAGACATATGCTGTATGCTGGCTACAGAAGATGGATGTGAAATTTTCAGACACGATGCAGTTTCCAGGTGGCAGCCACCTGGAAATTAAGTGTTCTAAGTGCTCACAGTAGGTGAATAAAAGATAAACATTTGGTATTTAGTAAAGCATTTATCATAAAATGTTGGAAATGCATGAGGAACCAGAGAGTAGGAGATATATTTAGCAGACAACAATTTGGGTCAGATGGAGGAATTACTAGTTAGAAGCAGATTGATAGAGGCTTAGAAGCAGAAAGTATATTAAATAAGATGAAAAGAAATCAAATATGACACATCAAGGAATCCTTTTAAGTGGTAAGAATACAGGCAAAGAAAAAATTAGAAGTGTGACTTCCATGAACCCACTTGATAATATACAGAAGGCTACTTCATCTGAGAATAGAGCTTCAATGAGTAAATTCCATTCTCAAAAACCCAGGGACAGTCTGGAGTAGAGTAGTTTTAAGGATTCCCAGGACATTTATGAAATTATTTTTAAGGGAAAAGTCAAATGTTCACATACTATTGTGAGCTTCCAAAAAGAGACACCAAAGAGAGCATGTCATTAACTATAAGGTGGCTAATGAAGAGAAGTCTAGACAAACACTCCAGGCCTTACCTCTCACGGGTTCAACAGGCCAAACTGTATGCACTGAATTGCTGAAGGCCATAAAGAAAACAACAAATAAGGGGGGACAAATCCAAAGAAAGTGAACCAAAAGTGCTCTCAAGGAAATGATCTGGGAGGAGACATTAAAAGCGGCATGACCTATCATGGCCCACTATGGTCGTCACACCTGTTTGAGATTCAGAAGAGAACAGTAAAAGTTGTGGCAGGCACAAATGTAAGCAGAGATGGAAAGTCTAAAGGTAAATTTGTAAGTCACTGCAAATGATGGCTTTTATGTCCTTGGGGATGGCAGAGATAACCTCAGGAGAAGTTTCGGTGAGGGGAGAAACACAGGAGCTCAATATAGAGAGAGATCTCAAAGAAAAGGAAGGAAAACAATTTACAGGTGAGGGAGAAGACTGGTGGGGTCCACATCAGCCTGTTTTACATAGGCTGCACTGCAAGAAGACAGAGGACGTACACTGCACCAATGACATAACACAGTTCTGACACAGTCATCACTAAGCACAGACTTGCTGAATGAATGAATGAACCAGGATGTCATTTGTTAAGTGAGAGTTGACAAGAAAGAAATGGACCACTATATAAGACAGTTATGAAGGCCCTCAAAAAAGACTGGCTGACCTATAATGTTATAGACTAACCACATTTTTTTTTTATCTTACCAGTTTTAACCATGTGTATGTGTGTGACAGTGTGGGTATGTGCCTGTGTAGGCCGAATGAGAGCAAGAGCTCCACTGAAGTTGGATTTGCAGGGGTTTAGCTGCCCAGGGGAAGAGGATGTAAACCATATTCCTAGCCTCACCTGAGTTCCAATTTAACCTTTCTTCCCAAGAAACAAACAAAAGTTCTGTCACTTTCTGCACATTAATAATTATTCCAATTTTACAGATTTCTAGTAGGTAGTACAAAACCTTCAAAGGCTAAATTAATTTTAATTATGTAGACAGGAAAAAATGTATCCAACCTTTAGAATTCCACAAAAGAAAATCTACCATGGCATACAGAAATACAATAATGAACCAAAATATTTTCAGTGAAACACAACAGAAAAGCCATAAGCCATTATTTCTTAGAAAAGAAGCATCCTAATGAAGTAGATTTTTGAAAATTGTCAGTCGGGTAAGCTCATTAGTTGCAATGAAAGTCCCCCTGCTGATCTAGGAGTACCTAATGACCAGGATTTGTTACGGCTCAAAAACAAAGGTACTTTTTAATTCATGTGATAGCTCACTGAGGATGTTTCAAAAGTGGAAACTTTAAATGATGATATGTAAGAACGCTCAATTCTCCAAAGCATACACAGACTTATTTCATCTAAAACATTACCTTTACTCCTCTAATATTTCCTTCATTATTTGGATCATATAATGAAAAGGAAATTATGCTTAACAATCATCTATACTATTAAAAACCATTACTCCAAACATGAAGTTTGCTGCTCCCAGTGAAACATATTAGCAGTATCTGCTGACCCTTGCACACACATGCCTTGGCTGTAACAGATGGAAACCAAATGCCCTAAGGCCCCTGAATGCCCCCTGGAACACAAAGAAGGAAAACAAACAGAAGAAGCAAATTACTAGCTTAGAACTCTGCAAGTCTTAATGCAAACTAAATAGATTTTAAAAGAACAGAATGTCAGAATATTTACAGAGAATTAAAAATATAATTAGATGAGTCAAAATAGGTGGTATTCAAAAACTTAATTTATACCCAAAAACTGCTAGAAGGAAAATGGTAAGTTTTTAAGGTACAAAGTGAATCAGTCCTAGTTCACATTTGTAGTCCTAGCATCCCGGAAGGTAAAGTAGCAAAACTGCTTCAAGATGCAGGCCAAGTTGGAAAGCAAAGTTCTTTCAAACACAATCTGAGCTATGTTGGCAGACCTTATTTCAACTTCCTATGGCCTCTAAGAAGCATTTAATAAGAATTATGAAGCGAGGAAATGGATACAATCTTGTAGTCTCTGCACTGTGGATGCAGAGATAAGGGGATCATGCTGGGCATAAATATTAGTGAATAAATAAATTTGCAACTACTTAAGGGAATGGTGACTAGTAGAAAATTCCAACTCATTGTCTAAAGGTATTAGCACAGATTCTTCTTATCTACACAATCATCTTTGCAACAGTAAAAGAACCCAACTGTATTTCAAGGGCTTTTGTGCCACTTCTAGACACTAATATGATACAAATGAAATGTTCATTCACCAAGACCCCAAATTTCAAGTTCACATATTTTGCCATTAGCAAAAATATTCCAAAATATCAAAAAAATCTCACCTTAAGAAAATTATTTTCCTTGATTTAATGGTTTAATTGTGCTTTTTAGATTACCAAGAATTTTTAAAATGTTTCTCGTTTATTTATTTCCAAGCCTCTGTCTCATAATGTCCAAGAAAATAATGTGAATGCTTGTCTCTTATCAAACTACATTTAGACATATATATGTGTACATCATTCTATATCTATCTGAAAATTTTCTTATATCAAAGCCATTTAAAGTAACATAGGGGCAAAACAAATAATTTAATATCATTACAAATGAGTTGTAAAAAGTCTAATGTGGCAACCAGAAATCCAGATGAACAATTTATAAAAAGCCATTTGAAATACATATTTCAAAGAAACATATATCACAGTAAAATTATAAAGGACATCTCATCCAATCCCATTTCTCTTTGCAAGTAAAATCCTAAAATTGCCACTTTACAGCAAAAGAAAAACTTAAGGTACAGGGAATAATAAATGTATTTGATATAATATTGTATTTAATGTAGAAAAAAATAAATTATCCTTCTTCAGGCTCATAGATTCCAGTATAAAGAAAGAATAAAAAGAGCTCATACACAAAACATGATTTGATATTATTAATACTAATGGTTAACACAAAAAGAATACAGCTATCACACCATTGTGAATGATTTGTGTTCTAAAACATTCATAAGTTAGTTATTGTGAGATAAGTAATTGCTTGGATGGAAAAAAATCTATGTTAAATATAAGTGAAAACTGCACTTTTATGGTGGCCAAATTTTTAAAATTTAAATCAGATTAAAATAAAGTGTTAGTAAAAGGTTCTATCTGAACTCTTGACACCCTGTTTAAGGTTGTAGCAGGGCCAATAACAAGGTTAGCAATTTTTGTAGTAGGAGAGATTAATTGGAAGACTAATATCTTAGTAGTACAACAAAAGAATCCTTAATTCCTTTACACAGATTCCTTGGGAAAAGGAAGACACTCATTTCGGTATGCAATAGTGCTTGGGAATGCCACTTGATACTTATTAATGACATGGGATTAGGAAGAACTGCCAAAGTCAAGAGGAAGAAACTAAACAGGAGAGGGTAGGCAGGCATCCATGAAGTTTAATCTACAATGGAGTGCACTTCAAACATCTTAGTGTCTACCCAAATCAATACATATTCTTAATCATGAAAACTCCTATAATGTCTTTTCAAATCACCATATTTCATATGAAACCAGTTTAACAAAAGAGATAATATGTGCAGATACAAAGCATTATTTTCTTTTAGAACTGAAGACCAGAACAAAGACATATATAGTTCTAAATCAAACTACAAACCTCTACTAGCTTTGTCTAAGTGTGCCAAATCGTCAACAAAGTGCAGGATATCCGGGTGCTTTTCTTCACATACGTCCACCAGGAAATGAAGGAGTGTTGTTTTCTGATCTGCCGATTTTATGTCTTTTAGCTAAATGAATGAGAAGGGGAAAAAACACAAAGTATTTTAATAATTAATTGAGTTATGTAACACACTGCTCTAGATCAGAAGTTGGTTGGAAAACTTGGTTCAGTTCTGCAAGTATTTGAATATTTTTTAAAATTTTTTATTTAAAAGTATTTTTTTTCATTTTACTTACTGACCACAGTTTCCCTCCCTTAAACTGAATACCCTTTATTTGATATTGTTTTAAAACTATTAACATTTGTAATAAAGGAGAAAGAACTTCAAAGCAATCTAGTATGCAATCATTTGTGAGGGAAAAATGAAATGTCTAGGAAAATAGAGTAACCTATATACCTAGATAACAGTTGAACCTGAAACAACCAGGGTGGTTCATATATATAGTTTGGCATGCATTCAGAATGCCTACTACACACTGCCTAAGGTAGATACAATGACAAAGTAGTGCTTCTTTAAAAGCCGCTTCATTTTTAAAAAAAGAAAAACAGTGTATTTGCCTTGGTGTGACAGATACTATAGTAAAGACAGTTCACAATGAGTGTCTCAGAGGCTTTGACAGCTGAGAGGAACCATTGAAAACTAGTAGCTGAATAGGCTTAGGAAAGAGCATAAGAAAATCTCCAGGAACAGGCAGAGGGACCAGCATCTTTAAAGCACTTCTAAGGAATGGACTTGCCTGTCCCCCATGGGTTGAATTCTAGAAGCTTGGTCTTCAGGTTGTGATGTGGGAGTGCTGTGGTGGTGGTGAATCAGTAAACCTCAGACATTTCTCCTGTGACCCCTCGCTACTTCTCACATGATGACAACCCTGAGCTCACCTAGGCTGCGAACACACAAGCCCACACATGCCCTAGGATTGCTATCTGCCACGATGCAATCTAGCACATAGAAGACTTTCAAGAACTGAGCCCAGGCAGAAAAATGCCCTAGAACCTCCAAATTCTGAGATAAAACACATTTGAAAAACCAGTACTAGATAATACAGCAACACAAAGCTGATAAATACAAAGAAAACGTTGAGTGGGTTAAGTAACAGCAAACTAAAAATGTGTATGTGTTGGGGAATGCAAGTAGGGTCAATGGAAAGATATAAATCTGGAAAATCACAGAAAATAAAAAAATGCCACATAATGGAAATAACCTGTCCTTAAGAAATAAAAGTACTAAACTAGAGAGAGATGATCACATAAACTCTTAGACCCTTCCCTGTAGTGAGGCAGGATAAAGGAATAGAGCGAAGGAAACAACAGAACTACAGAGGCTAACTGTAAGAGAAGTGGCAATAATCCAGGCAGGAAAACAGGAGAGCCTGCACTGAGGATGGAGCTGGCTGGGGACTAGACAGGGTGGGCTGGTAATTCAGGTGACACTGCTCATGGAGACAGAGAAGAAAATGCTTCAGTTTTGGGCAAAAAGAATCAGAAAATTTAAGTAATACCAAATGACAGTGTCCTGAAGTGGTGGACACGACACAAAGAATGCCTCTGAATCTACTGGCTTGCTTTCATGAAGACCTTTGAGTTGTTCCTGTTTGCACTTAGGAAATTTTAAGACAACAGTTATACAGTATTCATATTTAGGTTCTCATGTTACATACATACACACATATATAAACAATGAAATAAATGAGTCGTATCTTCCCTAAGAACAAATTTTCAGTTGATATTATCCCTGTGGAGAAGGCTGTCAGATCTTATAAGGACACACTGGTCTGGGAAAAATTTGTGAGCTTCTTGCTTCCAAAATTGTACAAGTAGGTATACAGAATGAGGGAAAAGAAGAGAAAATGGAAAACAGTAACAGGCACAGGATGGAGTTGACAAGGTTTGGCAATCCGTGCCTGAAAGGAGCAAAAAATTCAATCAGGAATTAGAAGTGATCTAGCCCAGGCTTTGTTCAGGGATTGGGTCTCTGAACTTTTGGCAAGGAGACTGGCATTAAGACCAGGCAAAATGATGCTCTGACATGGAACGCTAGCAGTGAGCTCTCATTAAAAAAGGATGCATATGTAAAGAACACAACGACCAAAAAAACCCACTCTTCTCGTGTTAGAAAAGAAAGAAATACAGAGCTGGAGACTGTAGTCTAAGGTGTGAGGTCAATGCTGCTTCTTTTCCAACAATTCACCACTTTACAAGAGGTGTGTGTGTGTGTGTGTGTGTGTGTGTGTGTGTTCCCTCAGGTCTGTCTCTTTTTTCCATTATGGTTTGTCTGACTGTTGTTTGCTCATTAGTTTGTTTTCTAAATATAGACAGCACAGAGAGTTGGGTGGGTATGGAGATGAGAGGACCTGAGAGGATTCGGGTAGAAGGGTAATCATGATAAGAATATATTATACAAAAATTATTTTCATTAAAAATAAAGAAAAATATACAAAAATATCCAGGAGTAGTCACTAGTAGTAGCTACAGTGGGCAGTGGAAGAAACAGGATCAGTGTCACCTCAGATGAGAAAATGTAGTACTAGCTTAGTCATCTGACAGTATGACATGGATACACATATGGAAGACTCAGAGGCTATACTGGCCTACTGAAAATACAGTTCAAACAGTAGTGTCTTTGCTTAGTATATTCACAGTCCTGAGTTCTGACTTCAGTATGCTAATGTACACAAACACAGATAGACACACAGACACACACATACCACACCACCAAAACCTTAGAATGTTCCAACAGACATCTACCTGTTACTTAATACCTTTGGTAATGCACAGAGACTTCATGCCATCTAGAAGAGAGTTTCAAAAGTACTCTTTAAAGGCTCAATTATGACACAATCGCCACTAACATATGTGAGTGACCTCCTAATGAGAAGCATGCCCTTAAGTTAGCAGCCCAGGGCAAGTTATTAGACCTTAGTTTGCACACAGGGAACATTAAAATATGGAACAAAACATAAAAAGGAAACTCTAAACTCATGCTCCATTTCATACTCAGTAAACATACATAAGAATGGGTTGCAAGTATATCTAGAAAAACAACAAGATTAAAAGAAAACAAGTAGAATACAAATAAAGGGATCCAAATATATTCAGTTTAAAAGTTATGTTTGCATGCGTGGGTCAGTTTCAGTTTGTAGACACAAGCCACAAACAATAATCTGATTTGTAACTTACTTATACCTCTACTCCATTCACACAGTCATCTCCGAAGTGAAAGTCAGCTCAGACAGTAAGCTTTCCCCTATGCGTGTGCTGCATTAAAATATTACTCAATTTAAAAAGTAAAACACTGTAGTAGCTAAGTTTCCCTATTTTTACATATTTTACTACTTGGGCATATTGTTCCTACACTGAACTGAGTCACCTACTATGGTAAGCGCCCGTACTTCCATGCAATACACCTTTCATGAGAAACCAAGTGACATCCTGTGAGAAGCTGAGTAGGACAACACATAATTGACTTCTATAATATGCACACACTCAATACAGTTTTTCAAAATTCTTATGATGCAATCATCCAGTAACTACTAGGATTAATATCTTAAGAAGTCTGTCATGAAACCAAAATCCACTGGATCAATCTCCACATTTACTGATGAGTGGTAAGAATAAAAATTTGGAGTTCTATGATGCAATATAGGTTGAAGCATCTTCAAATCAAATAAATCTAAAGTATTTAGGTTCAACATTGCTTGTTTGGTGGTATAGGAGGTCCTTCTGTATTTGTGTTGCTTTCATTGGTTGGATAAAAAAACTGGCTTGGCCTTTTGATAGGGCAGCCCTTAGGTGGACGGTGTAGACAGAACAGAATGCTGGGAAGAAGGGAAGTGTGGCAGACGCCATGAATCTCCTGCCTGAGATGGATGTAGGTTAGAATCTTGCCAGTAAGTCACAGTCATGTGGTGATACACAGATTTAATAGAAATGGGTTAAACAAGATGTGAGAGTTAGCTAATAAGAGGCTAGAGCTAATGGGCCAGGCAGTAATTTAATTAATACAATTTCTATGTGGTTATTTCGGGGGTTAAGCTAGCTGGGCAGGATGGAATAAAAGGACCCGCTCATCCTACAACAGTTTGGTGACAATATAAAGGTAACACACTGAGGAAAGGTGACACTTTCAGAGGCCACTGGATAATAATAAAGTGAATATTAAGCTATATCAAATATTAAGCAGTGGCAATCTAATATTAGACAGCAGAGCTAATGAATGCTAAGGAAGAACCCAAGCCAACCATCTCTCTTGAGCTGGGATTCAATTATTTTGAGATTTACAAAAAAGAATCACTGAAAACTTCCAAGTGGATTTCAAACAAGCTTAGACAATGAAAGGCCCAGCTAGGAAGCTTCTGGTGACTATCTAGGGCTGTCACAGTGTCCTTCCTGCCAAAATGATTGTTCTCTCTCATGAATCATGGGAAAGAACAAATTGTAAAGTGAAGCCTTAAAAAAAAATCACAAAAGCATAATAAAATGCATTTAGTAACTGTGTGTGTGTGTGGGGGGGGACTTAAGGTTTTGACAAACATTAACTATAAAAGGTACATTCTGTTTTTAGCAACCACTTTGTAATCAGTGATTGAGTTATAAGTAAAATTGAGAGTCAGTATTAATTTTGTTGAAATGAAAAATAACTTAAGCACCCTTTGTAATGGTAGTTATTAGAAAGAAAATGAAGTGAAATTTCATTCAGGATAATGTTCATATTAAAAATGGTTTATTTAAATTTTAACAGACATTTCTTGACAGGATTTCCTTCTGCATGATTGTCAAGAGACTTATCTGACAGATAGTAATCATCATTGCTAAACAGAATTCCTTATTCATGGATTGTTTCTTTAATGTACATTTAATGTGGCATAGATGTCAAATAAACAAAAAGATGGATGGAGTTTCTCTAACCACTCTGTTCTTTTCAGACAAAATAATGTTAAAAACAGACCCGGTAATAAATCATGGCCTGCTTGTCAATCTGCAGTAGGACTCGCTTGCAGTGCCAACGCAAGGTTTTGGAACATTTTAAAGGTGTTCGACACAAATTTGGATGACATTTAAAGAATATTCTATTGTTTACGTCACAAGGAAAGAAACTAAAATCAAAATGAAGCATTTTATTATGGAGTTTCAGAATCCAGAGAACTCTAGCCCCTTACTTGCTAAACAAACTTTGCATATAAAGCATGTAACACCAAGCTCCTCTGCTAATGCTGCTAATCTATCAGTGTGCATCACAACCGCGGTGTCTGGACAGTATAAAGACCATGGAGAGTGCCTGAAAACACAACCCAACCATGGATCGGCACAATGAGCAAATGCCCTAGAAGACTGCAATGTGAATGCTGAGGACAATAGCACGAGTTAGCGTTTGTCAGCTACGCTGAGGCATGAATAACCGAATAACATGCCATGTATCCGTCTGGTAAAACAAGCACCCACCAGCCTCAGGAAGGAGACTGCATTATAGCCATTATTTATGGGAAAGAAACAAGTTCAGAGAGATCAAGTGCCTTAGGCAAATCATACCTTCTGCCTAGAGAGCATGGCTAGAATGTAAGCCCGTTTCAATCTCAGTCGTGGTAATACGATGATTCCAACAAATGCTTAAAACTCCAGTGGATGAAAGCAGTAGTAAACCAACAAAAGAATATTAAATGCAACTGATAAGTTCCGATGTCTTTTAGCTCCCAATTCTAGCCCCCAGAGCTCCAGAAGCAGACACCCTTCCCTAGGTCATTCTAGCTACAAGAATATGTTCTTATTTCAATTGCTTTATGCCTAAAATAAAAAATTCACCTCACATACAATTAATAAAAAAAACCCTAATGCTTATATATTTCTAATAGATAATTTGCCAATACAAACCAAGAGTCAACATGGGAGGGAAAATGATTAATAAATTTTAAGTAGACATATACAAGTTTATTTTAATTTCATATTCTATCTCATGACTTTTATAGAAAAAAGTTTGTTGTGTATGAACAAAAGAGTATCACTAAAAATTAAAAATTATCTTCCATGTGAAGATAACTGAGCAAAGACAATATCACATTCCTCAGGAAGCTCGAAAACTCAAGGACTAGAACATGTCTAGTGGTGAACTAATATATTATTGTGCAACAATGATATTTTTCTGATGTAATACATAATATATAGATGCATAAATATTGTGATGAAGGAATTTTCTTGTTAAATATGTTTTCTTCAATATGAAGGGTGAAAGTATCCTTACTGGGTAAATTAAATAATAAAATAAAACTTATTGGAGTCTAAAATTTTCTAAAAAAAAAGTTACTTCTTAAATTGTTTAAAAGCATCAATCTTTTAATCTATAACAATAAATACTAATAAATTAAATGCTTATGGAGTAGTCAATAATCAATGCAAATAGAACAAGAAAATTAATTTTAAATTAAAGTCAGCTTTAAGGTTTTAGTTAACAGATAAGTTTTCAATTTAAATGATAAATTAGCAGTAAAACGGTTTCCACATATATAGATTCTATTAGCATGTTCCATAAACATGTTACACTGTTATAAATGATGTGCCACTATTTATATACTACTGCTAACTAGTTCATACTTACAATATCCATGTCCTTTAAGTTCTCTAATTCTGCATTTCTACAAACATAATATTTTATAACCACCAATACAATATCTTACAGAAATAATAGGTTTTTTTCACCATAAAAATGTGTGTTCATCCCTTTCTTCTTCCTTTTCCTCAGAAGCTCTGCAACCATTGACCTTTCTACCATCCAGATGAATTTTATCTTTTACAGAATGCAACACGCAGGCATATATGGCATAAAGATCTCTCAGACCGATTTCTTTCATTTGTTAATGCTTATCATCACTTAAGAAATAACTGCTATTGAGCACTGCAAACACTTCACAGCGCAGATAGACCAGTGGTCAGTTCAGTCACCTACTCAGGGACATATCATTTCCTGTCATGTTTAGAGAATTATAAACAACACTTCTGCGAGCATTGTATGTAGGTTTTAATGTAGACATGTTTTCAACTCATCTGGGTAAACACATGACTGTAATTACTTGCTGATTGGTAAACATGTGTTGCATAGTACATATAGCCGGGCAGTAGTGGTACACACATTTAATCCCAGTGCACTGGGAGACAAAGGCATATGCAGGCCTATCTCTGAGTTCACGACCAGTCTGGTCTACAGACGGAGTTCCAGGAAAGCAAGGGCTATAAGGAGAAAAGTCTGTCAGGAAGGGAAGGAGGGAAGGAAGATGAAGGGAGAGAGAGAGGGAGGAAAAACACACACACACACACACATATAGTTTCAGGTCCGGATTCCAACTCCCAGCCTGCCAAGCGCTGACCCCTCCCACATGGTATTTAGGGTCGCCCTGGAACAAGGAACAGGTGGTTTTAGGATTGCTTGTGTACTCCCTCTTTCTTCGCCCTGCCATGCCCCTGGTCACTAAGGAGTGTGCCATCTATTAAACAGGGGCATGTGATTTGGCTTAATTTGGTTTGATTAGAGTTCTTTGCACCAATGGAGACGGGGTTGGAAAGGCAAGGAAACAGGGAGAGGAGAAGGAGCAGGCATGACCCACCTAGACCCTTCTACAAAACAGACTGCTGGTTGTGTAGGAATTCCATGAGGTCCCACCCTGGCTGTGCTGTGGTGGGGACTTTAAGTGATACAGTTGCCTAATAATCCTAAGAAAGTCACCACTCACTGGCTACACTTGGGTAGAATTGCTTCTCTGGTTTGTTGTTAGTGCCCTATTTGAAGTAAAGAGACATTTATTTACATCTGCAAAGGAAATGTCAAGCCACAAATGTGTTAGACATTACAGCCAGTTGCAAATGAAGGGGGAGGTTTTAAACACTAGCTGTTAAAGAGGGCTGTGGAGAAATGTTCCTACTTCTCACCCTTGAGGAAGATGGCCCAGCATTTTCCTGTTACAAGTAGGTCAATGTTCATGTGAGAATCTCCTAATTTTTAAGAAACAAGGCAGATGTCTAAGCTGCCCTTAAATAACTTTCTGTTGTGTCTAACTGAAATGTGAGTATGCCCAAATGTCACACATTAACCATTTATTTCAACTGATTACTTACTCTCTACATATTTTCTGATGCACTATTTATATTTTTATTGTATTTTAATTGAGCTGTTCTCACTGCTAAGGTATAAAATAAAGTTGCTCACCACTACCCCCACCAAAAAATTTTTGTAGTCTGTGACTTACATTGTAATTCTAATTTAAGTTTAGCTTTTCATAATTTTTATTTCTAACATGTTTTTAATTTTATATTAAAAAGGTTCTTGATAAGCCCAACATCACAAAGATTTGTGTCATTTTTCCATTATATTAAAATTTTTTAATTGGATTTGTATGAGATCTGAAGTCTGTATTTTGTTTATTTTTTTTTTTCCTTTCTAGCATGGAGATGTTTAGATACTCCAGTCAGCTTTTTTAGGAGAGCATTTTCTAAATTATTTTATCCTTCCTCCTTTGTCATAGTTGGTTGTTATTTTTCTTTCTGGGTTATTATGAACAATTTATCATATTTTTTTGGCTAATCACAGCATTTTATGTTGCGGCATTACACTGAGACTTGTCAGATTTAAAGTGTAGATAGACGCTCTTCACCAGTTTTGTGTTAGCTACTCAAGGTTTTGTGCCTCCATATAAATTATAGAAGCATTTTGTCGATATCCATCCCTTCGAACTTTTATTCTGAGTGGATTTTGTCAAATACCTTGTGTATACTATTGTGTTGACTTCTGTTCCTGAGCCTGTTGAAAACTGACTTGCATGTGTTTCCAGATGTTGAGCCATATTAGCCTCATATACCTATGAGTCAGTATTCTCTCTGCTTCCACTAGTACAGAAAACTGGCCTTAATCTTAACTTAGATATTTGTTAAAATTAACTAGTGAAACTATCTGGACCTTGTCTTTCCTCCTTTACTCATCCTTTGATAACTATTGATTAAATTACTTTGATTAAGAGATTTTAGTTGGGGGCTGGAGAGATGGCTCAGCGGTTGAGAGCACTGCCTGCTCTTCCAAAGGTCCTGAGTTCAATTCCCAGCAACCACATGGTGGCTCACAACCATCTGTAATGAGGTCTGGTGCCCTCTTCTGGCCTTCAGGCATACAATCAGACAGAATACTGTATAAATAATAAATAAATAAATATATTTAAAAAAAAAAGAGAGATTTTAGTTGTACTGTATCTGGAATTCACATTTCTCTTGAAAAACTGTCATATTCAGAAGAGTGTTCAGGTTGGCATGAATGAAAAGCAGCAGTTTAAGGGAATATTTTCACCACTTTGCTTAAGTTCTTTTATTTTGTTTTTGTTTTGCTGTTGGTTCGTTTGAATTTATCAAAGTAATTTAATATCTTTTTATATTTTTCTCTTATATTTTGTGACACATCTATATTGCCATTGAAGAATGGGGCTCAATTCATCTAGGTTACAAATTATATCTGTACTACTACTTTGTTATCCTTTTAATCCTTTTTATCCTTTATCCTATGGGATAATGTCACCTCCTTTTACGCTCACACGGATAGCATTTAATTTTTTGTTTTGTTTTTCTTTTCCTTTGTCTTATTTAGCTTGGCTATAAGTTTATTAATATCACTTTCTTTTAAAGCTGTAAGATTTTTGGTTTTGTTGATTTTTCCCTATTAATTTATTTCCTTTCTTTGCTTACTTCATATTTTATGCAGTTTTTTCTAGGTTCCTACAGTGTAGAATAATATACTATTATACACTTGTAGGCTGAAAATATCCCTTCAATGCTGTTTTCACTGTGCTCAGCAAATGATTATAAATTATATTTTCATTTAAAAAAATAGGCCAATTTAACTAATTTTAACTTTCCAATGTTTATACTTGAGTTCTAAGCCTCCTATATATACATTTCATCATCACATTCTTCATGTTCCTTAAGAACAAAAATTGATAAGACTATTACCACATGGATAATAATGTTGTGTGTTTTGCTCTGACCCCATCCATGCTCCAACAATTAAGCATCCTTGATATTTTATGAAAGGTAAACAAAAAGCTTCTTAAAAGTTATCAGGAATGGGTATTTGGGGTTTTCATTTATAACATGTAAAGATGACCCTAAATTGAGCCAGAAATAGCAGGAGAAATTAATCTTGGTTGGTAGCTCTGCTGTCCATCTACTTGTATACGTGTCTTTAGGAATGGTTTGGAAGATAATGCAAGGGCTGGATATCTGAGAGAAGCTTGCTTTGAAAGGAGAGATGTCAGTACCCAGGTTGTGCCTAGGCAAAAAAAAAAAAAAAAAAAAAGAAAGAAAGAAAAAAACCCTTTCATATTTTATTAGGAGAACGTTCCTAATTTACAACACATTCTAGCAATTGAAAAAACAAAGATAAGAACGGGTAATGGTAAATCCAATTAAATATTCTTTGGGGGGAAATGTGACAAATGAGTCAAAGGGTTCTGCATTCTCACTACTCTCCCACTCCTTATACACCAGAATTTCTGTGGTTTAATTGGCTGTATGTAAAATAAGAATGGCATTTGTTCTTTGCAACTCTTTGGCCCATAAATGCTTTAACTTTCAAAGGGTGCCAAAATGTACTGGTTTGATTCTGCCAATTTGATGAAAACTAAAAATCCTTCTAAACCACTGAATGCAGATGGAACAATGGGTTTATTTGGCAGATATCTTTCACAAAAATAACTTCAGAGGAAATGAAAAAGTGACACATGAAAGTCAAAATTTCACACACAAGAATCTGCAATCCTAACCCATGTAACTATGACAGATATGCAAAATACAAACTGTCTGAGACGGGCCAAGACGCTCTAAACTCTCATACAGTGATTGAAATTCTACCTGTACAGGGCCAGGATTTGCATAATGAGTCAGGACATGGGCCGTCCACTTCTTTTAGCTGTACTGTGTCTGGAATTCACATTTCTCTTCAAAAACTGTCATTTTCAGAAAAGTGCTCAGGTTGGCATGAATAAAAAGCAGCAGTGTTAGGGAATATTTTCACCACTTCGCCTTAAGTTGTTTCATTTTGTTTTTGTTTTGTTGTCGGTTCGTTTTCATTTCCTCATGTTTGTTTGTTGCTTATTTACTTCCAGACCACCAATCAGGGATATCCATTCCCCATTACATAAGCATTGTAGGAGAGGCAGAATGATTCCCAGTGTGGGTTAAGTGTTATGGTCACCCGGAACCCATTTTAAAGTGCCATGCAAAAGCCTTTTGAATTAAGGGAACTGATGAAGAGGACCGGGCATTAGTGATTTTTAAAGGCTACTCCATGCTGCAAATCAATAAATATGATTAAAGTAGAAGATGTTCAGAGGTTCAAAAGGCAACTCGCAACAGTCAGTATAGACATTAAAGGAAACGGAAATTGAAGTATCCATTTTAAATCTTTCCCATCATGGATTTGGTGAAGTTACTTTACTTTAGGAAAGCTTGCGCTAGAAAAAAACGATCCAGAAAGTCACACAGAAAATTCTGCACTAGAGAAAAGGAACTTGGACATCAATCTGCTTCACTTGCCCTTCAACCACTTTCTTCTTACTTCCTTCTCATGGTATTATGCATGGTTTTGTAATTTTAACATGGGGACTAACTTTCTAATGCTCTGACATAGACAATAGAAAATTTGCTACAAGAGATAAAGTGGATAATTTGAAGAGGAATCAATAGATATAACTTTTGTAAGAAAACAACAAAAAAGCTCTTCTGTTACCTCAATTATAGGAAGTTACTTAATGCAGAACAAAAAGCTACAAATCCAATATATTGATTAGGATTTGTTATTCAGAAATCACACATCTCATTAGGTATCAGTAAACATTATTAAACACATGTCAGCACCATTGTGTGCAGATTTGAACCATCTGTTCCTTAAATTTACAAGTCAAAATTACCTCATATATTTTAATGTAATGTTAAACTTTGATAATCAGGTCAATCTATTAATTAGCTGGATGCTAATTTTAATTGGAAATAAAACATATTTGCCATGGTAGTGAGTTCTCTTAAGGAAACAGTCACATCAGTAAATAAATTAAAGTTTTACAGGTAAGCATTTTGGAAACAAAAGCATCTACCACCTATGTGATGGGTTTCTGAGGAAATGGATTTACATTTTAACATTAGTTTTGTGTGTGGGGGGGGGTACCATGTATGTGAGTATACAAAATGTCTACTGCCAGCTTTTAATTAAAGTGTAAGTATTACTATTTTCAGAGAACTGCATGAATGGCAAACAGTTCTTCATTTACATTCTACAGTTTATCCTTTGGAAAAGTCAAGGCAAGGTACATAACACTACCTAAGCTATGAATAACATTGCTGTCACTGAAGAGTACACATGAAAGGCTTTCTTCTGGAGCATCCCATCCACATAGGAGACCTAGAATATGTATGTGGCAGTGACAGGGAGAAGGAAAGAGATAGGTCCTAGAGGAAAGATGCACAGGAAGCTGGTCCAGCCTTGGCTGCTAAGAGTACTACACAACACATCCTCCTATCATAAACCCTCCTATAGCATTCCTTTAGTTAATAAGGGGGGACTAAAATATTTCTATACTTTGACTATCAGAGAAATCCATGCTTATACATCAACTTTAATTTTTGTATACATATTGATGGAGGAAGGTTATTTGTCAATAAACAAACTGCCTTGGCCCATTTGATAGGCCATCCCTTAGGTGGGTGGAGTAGACAGAATAGAATGCTGGGAGGAAGAGGAAGTGAGCTCAGATGCAGGGCAGCTCCTCTCAGGGACAGCCACCATGCTCTCCTCTCTAGAGCAGATGCGATGAAGCTCCTACCCAGGATGGACGTAGACAGAATGGAGAGGAGAGGAAATGGCGTCTGAGCTAACTTCCTCTTCCTCCCCGCATTCTGTTCTGTCTACTCCACCCACCTAAGGGATGGCCTATCAAATGGGCCAAGGCAGTTTGTTTATTGACAAATGACCTTCCTCCATCATTTCCATTCTGTCGAAGGGAGCTGCTGGCTGTGTCATGCCGCCCCAGCTCCCGGTCGCATGGCTAGCTTATGCCCCAAAATAATGACACACAAACGGTATTCTTTTAAACACTGCTTGGCCCATTTCTATTCATGTGTGTAGCACCCCAAGGTGTGCTTACCGGGAAGATTCTAGCCTACGTCCATCCTGGGTAGGAGCTTCATCGCATCTGCTCTGGAGAGGAGAGCATGGTGGCTGTCTCTGAGAGGAGCTGCCCTGCATCTGAGCTCACTTCCTCTTCCTCCCAGCATTCTATTCTGTCTACTCCACCCACCTAAGGGATGGCCTATCAAATGGGCCAAGGCAGTTTGTTTATTGACAAATGACCTTCCTCCATCAACATATTACAAAAAATTTCAAATTGATGCTCACCTTATAACTCAAAATTACTTTAGTATTTATTTGACAATTACCATATAGCATGTTTCAAATCAGAGATAACCATAGTTAGAATTCTGAAATACGAATGCATACAAAAGTATAAGTCTGAAATATAATGGGTATGGAATTCAGAATCTGTGTACCAACTCTAAGGTAGCAAAACCAGTTCTTTAAAAATCATGCATTTTTCATAGATAAGCCTTTAATCTAAAAGGAAATTTAAAATAAGAATTTCAGATACAGAATGCTAAATGCCATATAATTACTCAGCATGTTTGAACAGATTAAAACATTTCTTGTCTTTATACTGTCAAATAAATAAAGAGCTTCATATATGGGGGATTATCAAAAAACCAAATGCTTTATATTTGGAGTGAAAAATTGAATCACAACTGTCAAAGATCAGGCTGCTACTTCTGATAACAAACGTGATGAGATAGCATCTAGTTCAATATACGCTTTCAACTTGACATGCGAGCTAATAAAAAGGAAGTTGTAGTATTTATTTTGTTTCTTGTACAACAGAAGTCTCTAAAGAGTGATGATCAGAAATGCCCACTAGCAATGCATGAACACAGACAACTTTTTATCTGAAGACAGATTAACTTGTCTACACACTAACTGCAGTAAAACAATAACTGCTTGAATTGTATTTGTATAAGATTTTTAAATTACTATGCATCTATGACTGTATCTCAAGGAGAGAATGTCTGTTTTCCATTTTAAAATAAATCTAACACACTACACTATTGTAATAAAACAATTTCCCTTCATTCTTTAGCTATTTACTATGTGCCAGACCCTGCTTTATCCTCTTCTACATCATTAATCAGATCTCATTTCCTGTCAACAACTCTTTAAGAAGAAGGGATGAAGGAGAACAGGTAGCCAACTTTGGGTACATTAACAATACTGAGATGCAAATCATACAGTAGAACTAACATACTGTGTGCTAATCAACAAACCCCAGTAGTCTTTCGGGTGCAGGACTCCATTGTCTTCCTTCTCATCCTCAGCTTCCTTAACTTGGTAGTCTTGCTTTTCTCCTTCTCCTTCAGCCTCACAAACTCACAAAACCCTGTCAATGCTTCTCAAGCTGTGAAATTTGTTTACTTCCCTGATCAACTCTACTTCTCTATTTTAAGCTCCAAGGCCACTCACTATTTTCGCTTGGAACTCTATAATCCCAACTGTTTGTGATAAATGTATAGCAGACATCCAGATTTTTGTAAAGTGTTCTGATAAGGCAACTTAAAAGCTTTGTCCTTTAAGATAGAGAGGTAAGCAAAAAAAAAAAAAAAAAGGAAAATAATAAAATAATAGTTCCTTTTTGAGCAAACACTGCGAGTGTGCCAGTAGAAACACCATGCACCAGATCGCTAAGCACAAATAGATTATCTTTCCCCCTTCCTCATCTACTACCACATCTTCCCTATCTTTCTTTTGACTTTGATGTCTCTGTCACTGTCATAGGTCAGGTATTGTATCTCAGCCATTTACCAACTTTCTGGCACTATAGCTATGTTACCCAGCTCTTCCCAATAGAACTTCCTGCAGTGGTGGGAATGGGCTGAATATTTAAAAGAAAATACACTTATTTACAATGCAAATATAGTAAATATGACTCAGGGAAAAATAACTGTGTAGCTTAGATTAAATCTGAATTATCAAATTTAAGTAGCAATATATCCTCAATGACAAAAGTACTAGGCCAATAGGTCTTCACCTTCTTTTTCCTGCTAATAGAATTACGTTCCTGAACGTATCTGATCACACTACCTGGCTTACAGAACTAATGTATGTCTGGAAAACCACCAATGTGAGGCATGACATTTAGGAATATTTACTCGCTTCCTATTTCACTTCTATTTTCCCCAATTCCTGTCCCATGAAGAATGCAAAGGCCATTATATACCCACATGTGCAATGCAATAAGCTTTATGCCAACTGTTGTTTTTTTTTTTTGCTTATAATTCTTTTCTAGAAAATACATACTTAATTCAAGAATCAGTTTATTTTTCTCTTTTTCCTCTGGATACTTAGAAACTACCCTCTTCCAGCTAAGCTGGCCTCTCTGGCCTAACTTGACTGTCATACAGTTTTGTAAATAGCTCCATTAAAGCACTGAATCATCATAATATGAATGAGTAAATATAAATAAGCAAATACACCTGTGGTTTACCTCTAGGAAATGGGAATTCCACATATGCCAGGTAAAATATTTATCACCTAACTCAGTAATGGGCTACGGGTAAACCAGCCATCACAGGGTTTACCCCAAGAAATCACTGACGCACAAAGCCTATGGTGGGTGTTGCAGGATGTGTCTCCTACAGCGGGAAATTTAAGCAAATACAGAAAGTTGTAGTTATAAAGGCAGGAAAATAAAAGAGGAAGAGAGAAGTTCATGAAACCTTGATGCCTGTGGAGGCCTGGGCTCAGGACAGCTGTGGGAAAAGGTGACTGTAAAGTCACCATGGGGGTGGCCATTCACCAGCCAACAGCCAAAGCTGAACCAGATTCTCACAGTTTCTACCAAGCTAGGAATAACAAAAGCCAAATTCCTTAATCAGAGAGTGTGGATGTCACAAGGTTAACTGATAAGAATTTATGACAAACAGATCACTAAAGTACTATTACCGTGACACATACCCCAGGAAAGACGTCTGTTATACAAAACACTGAATATGTTAGTTACAGATAAATTCAAGTTGGAAAGAAACCAGAAGAAAACAATAAGGCATTACATAAACTCACTGAGTTTTCATAACCTCTAAAACTACGGTTGGATAGAAATACTTTTAATTCATCAATGAGGTCTGAAATGCATGTATTCATAAAAATATTTTCTCTTCATATATACAAAAATCTTACTTCTCTTTTAGTCTGCACATGCAAAATAATGTAGAGAAATGTTTAAACAGTTAAAGGCAAAAAAACTCAGCAGTCCCAAGCAACAGTTAATATACATCACTAAATGATGGTACCTGAACTAAATAAATATAAAGCCTAAATGATATTTTGACGTTCTATTTCACTGGTTTGAGAAAGCATAGGTTTAGGAAATAATTTAGTTATTAAACAAAATCCTTCAGTTGGATTTGCAGATCAGAGAAAATTAATATTTGGATTTAGTTCAGAGGTTGAGTAAATTAGCTCAGTTCACTCTAGGCTTGAGTTCATGGTTCAGTTCAAGTTCTTGATAATGAGCCCATCAAAATAAAAATATTTAAATAATGTAATCAGGGCTGACATTTAAGAGTAAGTGTTCAGGCAAATACGTGTTTTAAAAAAAACAAACTCACTTTACAGAGAGAGCTAAGGTCAAATCCGAAGGTTTGAGCATTCCGGGAGCCAGCATTCATGTAGTTTCCCATTAGCAACACAAGTTCCAGCAACTTGCTAAAGCTGTTGCTCTTCTTGATCTCTTCGCAGGCAGTACTGACAGCCATGATGTCAGGTTTGATGTTGTTCACCTGCTCTTCAAATTGAAGCTTAAAGAGAATAGCACTGAGCCGTGGCCGGAGTCTCTTCACATTGCTCATCTGATTGAAAAGAAAATAGCAGATTTCCTTTAAAAATGCACGGTATACTTCAGTACTGTACCTCGGCAAGTAATCTGGGATGATTTATTGGTATGACAGTACGGAAGAAGCAATATGTCCCCTGAAACTGATGGCAGGAAGAGGAGAGCTCTGCTTGTTTCTGTAAGGAATCCAGCCATCCTTCAAAAACAAAATTAACAATTCAGATATGCAATGAAATGAAAGCTTTAATGAAACAGTGAAATTTAATTAAGCAATCAAATAAATATTAAAAAACCCCAAAGTTTTAAGAAATGTAACAGGATACACAGGAAACAGACTACAAAGCAATCACATCGACACGAAATAATCTTTGTTCAATACTGAAATACATTGGGTCATGTTTAAAACATATTCAGAAAGGTCTAAAAAGGGTTTGTTTGCCTCAAATAGCAATTGCCGTCCTCAGAAGCCCTGCTGACTAACAGTATGTGTTAGATAGAGGGAGAGTAAATAGGTCCCAATTTGTACTAAATTGACTTTTTTCAGAAACACAGAAAGTAGAATGGCTCCTGACACATACTAAATTAGCAGAATCAAAGTTAGGAAACATGGGCCTAGCAGGAGACAGAGTGGCTCAAAGCCAAGGGGCTGTCACATGCCAAGGTAACCTTGGAGAGGGACTCAGTTTTGCTGCTGAGGAATACAGAAGGTGAGACTTGTAAGCAAGAACCAAGGGGCTCATTCTTCCCCTTAAGTTAACACCCTCTGTTCTAGCTACACACAAGGTGAAAATCCATATAGGTGGCAAAAGAAACTGTCCCTCGGTTACAATGAATTCCTTCATAAAATACATTATCAATATGAGGTCTTGGTAACACAGATGAGGCAGGAATAATAAAACTGTTAAAGCTGTTTAAGATCAAAAGATGTTTGAGGAAAAGACAGATAACAATGAGACAACACAACAGAACTAAAAGAGATGAAGTTTCTTGTTCAAGATCCACAAAGAGTAAGATGAGATGTTAAATAAAACTTGTATGGAACACAAGATATAATAAAAATCAGGATTATTCCATAATTCTAAATTTTCTTTAGGTCCCCATAAGATTATCAGCACCGCCAACCAGCAGGAAGTAGTCTGGAAAACTACATCCACGTTCCCAAAAAATGGACTATGGATATTTTCCTTTATTTAGAATATTGGTTATAAGTTATTATGGCTAATGGTCAGGAGAAAAGCTAAACAAAGGATATTTGATTGAGAGTTCTTGTTTTTTCTTTTTTTTAAAGAGGGGGAAGTGGTGTGGGACAATGGTCTGTATTCTGTCAATTATATTTTAAATAAACACTGAATTGCCAGGAAGGAAGTATAGGCAGACAACCAGACAGGAAGTAGAGGTGGGTCAATGAGAACAGGAAAATTCTGGGAAGAAGGAAGTCCTAGTCTGCAGTCCTATCCCAGCCAGAGAAGAAGCAAGATGTGAATGCCCTGCTGAATAAGGTACTGAGCCATGTGGCTAACACAGATAAGAATAATGGGCTAATATAAATTGTAAGAGTTAATAAGAAGCTCAAGATACTGGGCCAATCAGTTTATAACTAAAAAAAGAAAATCAGGATTACAGGATTAATTAGAAAAATGTAACATGCTCATATACATGTCATTTAAATTAAATGGTATTTAAAGAAAATTGACTGGAGAGGACTTGCATAGAATAAGAAGGTCCTGGATTAGACTCTGATTTAAAAAGATGGTACAGACTGCAGTTGCTTCCCAAATTACCACAGAGTATTATACTAATTATAAATGCTCAGCCAATAGCTCAGGCTTATTACTAACTCTTACATTTAAGTTAACCCATATTTCTATTTATGCTTTGCCATGTGGCTCATGGCTTGTTTCATCATTTTCTACATATTCTGCTTACTTGGTGGCTGGGTGGTATCTACCTGACTTGGCCCCTCTTCATCCCAGCATCCCAGTTTGACTGTCCTACCTAACTTTATCATGTCTTGCTATAGGCCAATCAGCTTCTTTAATACCTAGTGTGAGTAATGCATATTCATAGTGTAAAGAAAGATTATTCTACCCCACAGTGTGCAATGCAAGAAGCAAGCTTCTAAGAACCAAACTAGCATAACTAGTGAAAATTCCACTCTAGAGGCACTACGAATGCTGCAATTTCTGTCTGGGGAAAATGAAAAAAAAAAAAAAAAAAAAAAAAGAAATACTATTTTCCTTTACAATAAAGTAAAAAGACAATAGGCTCAACAAAGGTATTTTAATGTGTTTTGTAGCTTGAGCAATATAAACTTATAGAAAGAGAAAAGGTCACTCTATTAGAAAATTAAGTCCTATAATACACTGATATCTGTAATACAAAAAGTAAGGATAAATGGTGATTACCTCTCATAACATTATTATATTTGGCTTAAAATACATCTCATGACTTCAAACAGATAAACTTCCCTAAATTATTTATTAATCCTTAAACACTGTGATGGCCAATAGCCTCATACCTTGGTTGTGCAGGTACCACTGTATTAAATTTAATACCTTTAGAAAAGTGAGGAACACAAGAGCACTAAAATGTAGGACATATAATCACGGCCACTCAAAAGGTGAATGATGACCCATGACATCTCTGGTTTTCCTTGGTCCTCATTTGCAATTAGGAAATTAGGTCTAGGCACTTTGCAGGTAACACTAGAAATAATTCTCTAGTATCCCATGTAATGCTGAGATATTATTGCAAAATACGTTAATTCTAGCAGATATTAATGTATTATTTTATGCATAAAGAGGAAGAGGAAAAAATGGCTGTTTAAATGCCTAGATTATATCACCCCAAAATATGCTAAAGTTTCCCTTCTGACAAGCTAACCATATGTAGCCAACAGAAAGTAATTAATTTTCCTAGAAAAACATAACCCAGATTTATATGACTAATGAGTGTATCTGGCACTGAGGACAGGTACCTGGGAAAGAGAAAGTCTATGATGTAATGCTGCATATTCGTGAAACCCTGAGAAAGCAAAGTCATGGGAGATAACCTAAAAACAGCTATTATGAAGAGGACTTTGGTTTTTTTATTAGATATCTGGTACATATTGCTCATTCTGCAAACTCGGATAAATTAATATTAGGCTGTTTCTAGATTACATGTCTGAAGCAAAATTACTGTGTTAGAAAGCAACTTACAGGTCAACCTTAGCCCCTTGTGGTGAACGGATTCCTTGTTTAAGGATGAGACCACGTCAGAGCAATGGTCTAACGACAAAAATAGTAAGAGTATTCTTCTGAATGGGATTTAGTCAATGTTTGCTTCAGGTAGCCTACAATTTTAAAAGGATAAAGTTGGGCAAAATATTGTACAAACTTGAAAACATTTTCTTGTCCTCACTATTTGCCATATTTCACCAACACTGAGGACTTGCATCCTGCTCTTAAGGAATGCAGAACTGGAAAGCCTACCTGGTGCTGGAGGAGAGAGCAAATGGGAAAGAGAACAAGAGGGCAGGAGGAAGAGGAAAAGTGGACTGCAAGCTAAATAATGCGCATGTCATGGGGGAAAAACCATGACTTCATTTTACAGTTAAGATTATTGTTTGAAATACAAACTCAAGATACCCAAGTTTATCATAGTTCTTTATAATCTGAAGATCAATCTAAAAAATTAAAAAGTACTTTGACTTCAGTTGTATTTATATTTTGGTTTTTCAATACAGAGTTTCTCTGTAGCTAATGGAGCCTGTCTGGGAACTAGCTCTTGTAGACCAGGCTGACCTTGAACTCACAGAGATTCGCCTGCCTTTGCCTCCTGAGAGCTGGGATTAAAGGCGTGTGCCACCGCCAGGTGACTTCTGTTGTATTTTTAAAAACTGCTTAAAAAGATGTATTTTTTTTTTTTTACAAGTCTGAGGGTTTTGCATGTATGTCTGTGCCCCATGTACCTGCAGTGCATGCAGAGGCCAGCAGATGGCAACGGATCCTGAGAAATAAGAGTTACAGATGGTTATGCAGCACCATGGGAATGGAACTGGGTTTTCTGGGATGTAGTGGGAGCTGCGGGCTGTGTTCCTGCCGCCCCAGCTCCTGGTTGCCTGGCTAGCTTATGCCCCAAAATAACAACACACAAACTGTATTCATTTAAACACTGCTTGGCCCACTAGCTCTAGCCTCTTACGGGCTAATTCTCATATTTTGCCTAACCCATTTTTAGTAATCTGTGTAGCACCAGTCTTACCAGGAAAGATTCAGCATGTCTAACCTGGCAGCTTGCTTCATCGCATCTGCCTGTGAGAGGGGAGCATGGCATCTGAGCTCACTTCCTCTTCCTCTCAGCATTCTGTTCTGTTTACTCCACTCACCTATGTTCTAACCTAGAGGGCCAAGCAGTTTCTTTATTATTTAACCAATGACCTTCCTCCATCACTGGGAGAGCAGAAAAATCACTGAGCTCTTTTCTCTAGCCTATCAGTCCTAATTCTGAAGACAGGGGAAAACAACTGATGCCCATCACTCACAGATAACACCAGCTGATTAAAGTGCTAACTAAAGGGTAAACAAGAAGCAAGGTCAAAAACAAAAAAGGAAACTTTTTTCAAACTTCTATTTCTTGGGCATAAACATAAGTGGTGGCATAGATAAGTGCAAAAGTCAATAAAAAAATCAAAGAAGCAATGAGAATAGACTGGGCCCATTATGAACTGTGAATGTCACAGAAATCCTAACTATTGTTTTTGGAGCCCACCTCTTCACAGTTAGTACTCTCTTCAACAGTGGAAGATGTAACATCCCATAATTTCATTATGCGATAATTTTATCCATTATTGCATAGAGGAAAACCAACTTTTTAAATTTTATACCAGCGGTGTATTAACATTCACTACAGTTCTCTTTCAAGTCCTTTTAGTCAGGAGTTGGACTTAGGAAAAATTAGAAGGATTTTTTTCCTCGTCTACTTGGCAGAGTTTATATGGTCTTACCTCAAAAGAAACTTAAGTGATGAATCTCTTTGTCAATATTCCTTAAAGTCATAAAACTAACCAGTGAAGTTTCTAGCACTACATAACCAGTTGATTGAAAAGATCCAGCTAGAATATAACTGCCCTAATGCTCCAGATGCCCACGTGGCAAACATCTACCTTGCACCTTAGCACCACCTGAGGACCAGTGTGGAAATCCAGACACAATGTGTAAACCACCTGGAATGGTCCTCAAGCTGTATGTGCTATGTTTTCTTATGAGAATGAATATAGTTTCTAGGGAACATGTCCCTTCCAGCTGTGGCCCGCTGTCATCTCGATGTCTTTCCGTTCTTCATACACAGGACTGATACTGACAGTGCTGAGCTGGCAATGCTCCTACAGATCTGCTTTTCTGCCCCAGCCTCTGCTTAGACCAGCCGGGCGATGGTGGCACACGCCTTTAATCCCAGTACTTGGGAGGCAGAGGCAGGCAGATCTCTGTGAGTTCGAGACCAGCCTGGTCTACAGAGCTAGTTCCAGGACAGGCTCCAAAGCCACAGAGAAACCCTGTCTCGAAAAACCAAAAAAAAAAAAAAAAAAAGAGTACATCCTTCCATTTTCTGTGGGAGAGGGATGATAAACAACAAGGTGGTCAAAACAGCTGCTCTGCTTCTCAAAGACAAGGGAGGTTGAGAAAATACTGGGATCTAACAGGAGTGAAGACATTAAAGCAAAGTTTTAAACTCACTCTTTCTAATTATGTGAAAAAATATGTCTATCTTCCACTGTTAGCAGGCCAATATGTTCATAATCTCCAGAAAACTCAGGGAGAAAAAAAGTTAATTTCATTTGTAGAAAAAGCTGTTAAAAAAAAAGAAAGAAAAAAACTATTCATCTGCCTTATGTCTGGGTAGTACTCAGAATATCAAAAATGTTTTTAAAATAAATGTGGCCTTATGATATTAAAGCTGTTATGCTAAAATTATTTGAGAAAACTAAACAACAGCAAAGTACATATGGTAAAATTTTTACATACTTATAGATGCAAAGCAACGCCAAGGCTTGTACATTTATACTCCCTATAAATCTGCTTTCAATTTCACTGATTCCTCTGCTCGCTTCAATATACTATTAAATCTATGAATTAAAAATTTCAATTTAGTTATTGAACTTTTCAGTTCTAGCATTCCCATATGGTACATTTTTGTCATGTTCATTTCCTTGCAAGTATTTCTTAATTAAGACCATATTTTCGTTTCCTTGTCTACTCCCTTCCCCCAGCCCTTTCCTATTGGGCTTGAAGATCATCACCGCATTCACATTATGTTTGCAGACGTGAAATCCACAATCAAAACCATTTGGAAACAGATTTATTTTGCCATTTTCCCTAACAATTTCTCTAATTTCCTTAATTTTAAGTACTGTATTTTCAAGCGGGGCCCACGCAGAATTCCACAGCCTCCCTTTGGAGATCATGTCGTCTTACTTCAGCAGAAAAATAGCCACTAGTTGATCATCACATTGGGTGCCCTGGGCTTCCTTCCATTGCTTCTCTGTTTAAGAAGTTCTGTAAATTAAGAGGTATCTCTCTAACATTCTAAGTAGAACTCAATCTATATCTTCCCTTGGGAGGTGGATGTTAGTTTTGAGGTGCGAAGTGGCAACGAGTAGATCTTTCCCTATAGTGGTGTCCCTCATGCCTTAATAGCTTTCTTTCTCTTTTTCCTTAGCTCAAGTCGTTATCAAACATGTTGATAAAGCATTCCTCCATTGGACAGGGCCAGAAGTTCAGTGCCTCCCAGCATTGCTGGACATGCAGATGCCATTTGACACTCGTCCTGTTGGATGTTCAGATGCTGTAGTTTACATTTGTACTTATGTAGCTGCTCTCTGGCCAACTGTACCCTGTGGCAGCCTCTAGACAAGGTAGATACCTACAGAAGTAGGTACCAGGGTAGATACCTACATAAGTGCCAGGTGCCCACACAGAAAGCCCCTTCCTCTTTTGCCCTGCAAATGGTGGTTCTGGTACAATTGCTTTCTGCCTTGGGGCTCAAAGAGCATAACCTCAGCTCTAAGTTATCTTTAAGAAGAAGAATTTTTTCTGACAGAAAAAAAGGCTAAAAGGGGCTGAGTTCTGGAAATGTAGGAGTTCTCATGGAACACAGCTTACTCTACAGACAGTTCGGTCTTGATAAGAAAGCCTGTGTATTTTCTCTAGTCTTTGTATTTTACATGGCTCTCATAAATTTGTTAAACTATTTCTTTATATTTTACGGTTTCTAGTATTAATAGAAAAGGAATTTTAAAAGCATTTTTGAGGGTACAAGTTCTATTAAAATATTGAAACCCACTTCACCTAAATTAAACAATTATTTATTTCTTGCCACATGTTCCATCATATTCTATACTGTGGCTACATGAACTGGTATCTACAAGATTTTTCTGTTAGGGGTTTCCTTGTAATAGTACTAATTCATGAAGATTCTTTTAGGCCACACGGGTACTTCAAACATATACAATTATATAATATAGATCAAAATTTACTTGTGTATTTAGCATATCAAAAGTTCTACATGTATATGTCAAAAGTTCCACATGTATATAACATATCAAAAGTTCCACATGTATATAACATATATCTAAAGTTCCAAATGTAAATAACATATCAAAAGTTCCACATGTATATAACATATATCAAAAGTTCCTATAAGAACAACACTCTGAGAGAACAGTTCTTATAGTATTTCTGAAATTTATGGAAAGTGACCTTTACAGACCTTTCAAACACAATAGAGTTTTAAGGAGCATGGAAAAAAACTTCAAATGAGCCAAGATATATCTTCGATAATCATACATTAAACTAGAAGTAAAAGAAAATTGCCTAATTCTACAGTAATTTAGTTAAGGACAGCCTCATTTCCCCAGTATATTTACTGCAACGATTTACAGAGATCCATGAGACATCTGTATTCAAACTTTGGGGGTACAAAAGAAAACATCCTAGGCAATGGATGATATTCTCAACTAAAAAAACACCCTAAAACATTGCTTGCAAGGTGCTGAATCATAAGACATCCTTGGCTTATATATGAAAAACACTAAAGGCTTTACTCCTAATGAATGATGTATGACTGACTAGCAATTAGGATGTGACTGGAATGGTGTTTTTGTTTTGTTTTTTCAAATGAAACAAGTCAACTATGCAATAAAATTTCAGTACTATATAGATGGCCTAACTAAAAAAGATCATGCTTTGATACAAACAAGAAAAAAGAATATATAAACCATCAAAAAGACCTACAACTGCATTATAAACTTAAATGCCTCCCTTTTTTGTTTTGATTATATAGACTATTTTAAATCCCTAAATTAAAAAAATAGACACATAAGTTCCAAAAATATATCTAAAATGAGCAACAATTTCAAGTCTTCATTTAGATAAACTTTGTACTTACTAAGAATAACAAAGTTAAACTTATAAAGGTTAAAAGCAATTATCCACAGGAAGGCAGCATACAGGAGTCCCCAATAAAAATAACTGAGTTCAAAAGGCACCTACAGCAAACAGAAACACAAGAGAGATTGGCACAATAAGGAAAGAAGGATAGTCTTTGGTGTTTTGAATAAATGAAAAATGCGGTGATCGAGGTAAAGAATGAAGGCAGGTGGCATCATTCTAATCAATACTTGCATGAGGACTTGGCATGCAAGCCCCAAAGCATGAAACAGTGAAAATAAAGAGAAATGTGCACTGATGACAAGAACCTGGAGGTGGATGAAACAGTGGGCAAGAAAGAGAGGAGGAAATGATGAGGGGAAAACAAAAACCAACTCTCTTCAAAATCATGATGTAAGAAACGACAAGAACAAAAAGAAAACCAAAATGAATTCCAGGAGACCAGAATTACCGATAAAGGCAGTCCTTGAGTAGGAAGGGAAATGGTGTCAAAGAGATAGAATGCAAATAAAAATAGCCAGGGGTTGGTGTGCTACTGTTTGATTTTTTTTTTTTTAAATGCTAGAGCCTCATGGAGCCCAGGCTCATGTAATGGCAATAGTATCCCTGAATATTGAATCCCCCTGCTTCTACTCCCTAAACATTGGAATTACAAGCATGTACTATCATGACTGGACAGAAAAAGTTTATCAGAGATTTATAATCTCCTTTAAAAATATATTCTCTAAGGCTGATGAGATTGATCTCCAGGAGAAGACATGGCGCCAAGTCCACTGGCTTGCCTTCTTTCTGTCCCTGGGAATCACATGGTGGAACAACAGATATGGCTTTAGAAATACCTTCTGGTTATATTACATGCTCCCCATGTGGGCGTACACATGTAGGCTAATTAAATAAATGTAAACTAAATGAAGAATATTTACTTCAAAGGCAATTAGCAAAATAGCAAAACAACATGAACATGTAAGTTACCAAAAACACTGAAGGCTTTGTTAAAAGGAATTGTAAGAAGGCAGAAAAAGAGTACAAAAACCACATGAATAGAAACAAGAAGATGACAACTTTAAACTGATGCATACATTACCACATTTTTTAAAGTCTAAATCATTTATTTTACCTTTTTTATGAGACAATATACTATGAGCCCAAGCTATAAATAATTGCAAAAATAGTCCAATATGAGTGTAGAAATCTCAGAGTCGGTAAAAAGCAAAACTCAGATTTGAGTGTAGGTCGATAGTGGAACCTTTCCCTAACATATTACCCTAGCTTCATAAAAAGAAAAAGGAGTGGCAAATGGGCAGGCTAACTAGCTTAACCATCATTCTGTCTACAAGAACGATAGTCTAAGGGGAAAAGATATTGTAATCAGAAAAAATATGAAGTTTGGCATCAATCTATTTGGTTATGATGAACAGCATAGCATCACCATTGCCAAATGTCTTAGTCACTGTTCTATTGCAATGAAGATATACCATTACCATGACCAAGGCAATCTTCTAAAAGAAAACATCTAATGGGGGGCTTGCTTACCATTAAGAGGTTGAGTTCATTATAGTCATGTCAGGAGGATGAGAGAACGCAAAAGCAGGGAGAGAGAGGCAGAGAGATAACTGGACCTAGCATGGGCTTTTGAAACGTGAAGTTTCTCCTAGTGATACATGTTATCCAGCAAGGCCTAGGCCCAATCCAATAAGGTCACACTCAAATACCTTCTCAAGCAGTTTCACTCCCAATATAAGAGCATTTAGGGGCCATTCTCATCCAATCAGCACAGTCTACTCACTGGTCCCCATAGGTGTATAGCCATATCATAACGCAAAAATGCGTTCAGTCCAACTTCATAAATTGCCCATTGTCTATTCTCAACACTGTTTAACAGTTCTGAGATCAAGGAAATCTCTTAGCTTTCAAAATCAAAACAAAAACAGTTTATATACTTCTAAAATACAATGGAACATTCCAAAAGGGAAGAAAGGAAGAAGAGTGAGGAAATGTTAAACCAAGGAAATCTAAAAACCAACAGGGAAAACTCCATGTCTGATGTCAAATTGATCTTCAGTTTGCCAACTCTTTCAGCTTTGTTGATTTCAACATCCATCTTTTGGGATGGTTCAACACTCAAAATTTGGTGTTTTGGGGTAAGTGTCCATGACTCTGGCATATCCAACATCTTTGGGTCTCCAGCACAACCAAAGATTCACTTTTACATGTTCATACAAGAACTTCTCTGTGCTTCTATGCAGAGATACCTATGACAGGTGCCTAGTTTCAAAGGCTTTCCTTAGCCACAAGAGTTTCCACAACTGGTTTGCTTGTATTCTCGACATAGTCATGGACACATAGACATAGTCATGTGGTGGAAGCCGACAAGGTTAGCTCCTTGCTGGGGTTGAAACATGGCCACTTCCTTTGGTTACATTTGCATCAACTTTCTGATGGTAAAGGTTACTTCACTGCCTACGCTTTTCAATTCTTTTCCAGAAGTTAGCTGGGTGGGATCTTGCCCTACAGTCACCATACCCTTTATTCCACTTAGCATCAGAATTTAAACTTTTTATCTCCTTGAGCACTAGACTCTAACAAAATGCTTTTTGGCATTCCCTTTCTCCTTAAACTGTATATTTTGTAGTTTTCTATGCCTCACTTGCTACTTTTCATTAAAGATCTGCATAACAATGATCACCATTAACCACATGACATGAGAAATATAAGGCTGTTTCTAAATCTTTTCTGTCAATGCTACTAATCCAATACTCATCAATTTAGCTTCTGGCAAATTTTAGCACAAGGGCAGAAAACAGCTATATTCTTTGTGAAAATATCACAAGAACTGTCTCTAGAGCACTTGTTAATATTCTTGATCTAATATTCTGCTCATCTGAAACTTCTGATCTGCGGATCCCCACATTACACATCAACCTCATCACCACTGTTTTCCATGTTCCTACTAGGATGGTCCATTAAGTCCCATTTAAAGTGCCCAACCACTTTTCTAGTCTTAAGTCTCAAATCCATATTCCTCCAGAAAACAAGCATGGTCAAGGCCAGTCACAACAATAGTCCACTCCTGTGAGTACCAACTTCTGTCTTACTGGAGGTTGTATTGTTGTAAAGAGAATCTATAACCAATGCAACTCCTATAAAAGAAACATTTAGGTAGGGTTTGCTTACCATTTAAGAGGCTTAGTCCATTATCATCATGGCAGAGAGCATGATGGTGGTAAGCACGGTAACTAAAAGCTACATTTTGATCCACAGGCCAGAGAGAAGAAAAATTGACCTAGCATGGGCTTTTGAAACATCAGAGCCCACCCCACAACTCCAACAAGGTCACACCTACTTCAACAAGGCCACAATTATGAATACTCCTCAAATAACAGTAACGCTACTCCCAGCTGATTAAACATTTAAATATGGACCTATGGGGCCATTTTATTAAAACTACACTGCGATTAAATCTCCTTCAACAATATTGCTTTTTAAAAATGACAATTCTAGTTTGGTGTTACAACAGCCTATGCTTCCAGGACTCTAAAAAGTGAGGCTGGAGGACAGCAAGTTAAAGGTCAGCCTGGGCTACACAATTAGGCCATCACTTAGAGCACACATAAATAAAAAATACATTCTTTTCTACTTTAACTTTGGCTTGCTGCTGGCATTTCACTGACATGAATGAACACATAGAAGCATGCAATCCCTTCAATCCATTTCATTGACGGGAACGAAATAAATACGTAGAAGAACTCAATCCTTTCCTGGTTTTGTAAGTTTCACTGTACTGGAGGGATTTGAAAAATCATTAAAATATTACAAACATACTTCCATTCAAGAGTAACTTTGACTAAAGTCCCGGAACTTGCAAATGTTTAACTAATTAAATATTCAAGACTGATCAACAGATGAAGTAAAAGTTAATCACAAAATAAAAGCAAGATCTAAACAACACCCTCAATAGCATAACTCATGGGTAGAATACCGTAGCTAGGTCCAAAAGTTAATCAACTAAGAAATATTCAAGGTTTTTTGTTTGCTTTTTGTTTTGTATTGTTTCCTCCTTTTGTGGGAGGCTGAGGCAGAGGCATTGAATTGGCTCCCAAGCTTCAGAATAGCGTATTTAAAGGTAATGAGAAAGAGGTGTTTCCTGTGATGTTTGCCAACTAGCTTATATTTTTAAGTGATAACAACTCAAAATAGCTCTTACATGACTAATTCCCAGATATTTTGTATGTGCCATTTTATACAATCTTGCTGTTTCTCTCTGATGCCACCATATTAATGTCAAAGAAGCTTGGTATTTACTGCAAATACAGGCTCACTAACAATGACACCTTACTGTGTTTCTGAGTTTTGATTGTCTGTTGTATTCATTCTGCTTCTCCAGTAGGACAAAGAACATTCATTTGAAGACTTCTACAAAGAATTCACAGGCTTTTCAGAAATCTCTTCAATGTTTACTTGAAGTTACTCTTCAGGTCAATACAGAGGTAGAAACATTTTGGGAGCATTCAAATTTAGCCCTCAGGGTACTTTTGATCAAGTAACTCTCTAGCCTTCCATAAGGAAGAGTTCCCAATCTTTGTGAAGACGACAGAGATGAGATCTGAATTTGAAAGTCATACAGAATGAGAGAACAATGAAAATATTGGCCAAACATGACAATCAGGCAATGCGCGGAATGAATGAGAATATAAGAAACATACATGGAAACCTGCATTTGAAGAGAGTGAGCAAAAAGCAGTGTCTAGATACCTTTGTTACCGCAATCAGCAGTAAACACTGAATAACTCCATGAACAGCAAGTACCATGCTGAGGCCATAGCAGACATAGTACCTCCGAGATGAGGAAAAACAAAGCAGGAAAATAAATCACACGGTGTGTAAGAATAGAGCAGTATTTAGTTTAGCAATAAGGTGAAAGATTGTCAAAAGCTCAAACAGAGCTGAAAAATAACTTAGCTGATGGAATATTTGTCTTGCAAGCAAAATGACAGAATATGATTCCAGACCCCACATAAAAAAGCAAGCTGTTATGACACATAACATAATCAACGTGCTACTAAAGTGGAGATGGGTGGATTCCTGAGGCAGGCAAGCTGGCTAGATCAGCCCTCAGCCTACTGGGCAAGTTCTAGGCCAAGGAGAAACCCTCTCAAAACAAAACAAAACAAAAACAAAAACAAAAACACAACAACAAGGGGGTGGAAGGTGACCTATCCTGAAGAACAACACCACCAGCATCAAGTTATCTTCTCCTTACCACGTGAATACACACACACCTCAATTGCTTTTCTATTAACTAGCATTAGAAATGCAGAAGATTTTTATAAAATTCTAGGCAAGAACTTAGGCAAAAAAAATAATGTGGCAATGAAACTCTTAACACTGCTAGAAGCTTAAATCCATTATCTATATACTATTGTTCAATAGACCTTTTAAAAAGCTTGAGTGCTTTATTTTGTTTTTTGGGTCCATAATGACAATTTCTAATGGGACTCTAATCAAAGGATAGAAATACTGTATTGCACTACAGCATAAAAGCCCATACAGTTTACTGTAGAAAAAGAAACAACATGACATAAAAGAGCGATAAAAAATCCAAAACTCAATCCACCATTCAATCAATTTCATTGAAAACCACTAACTACGGTAACTCCTCAAGAATTTAAAATTTGGAATCGGCGGACCCCCGGCCCGCGCAGACAGAAGCGGCGGATGGGGGATATTCCAGGCATGAAATAGTGTTGGCAGATCGCCCCACTACAATTAAATCAAGTAGGTTTTTTGGGGCCTGGCCTGCAGAGTGGGAAGCCTTTTATTGGCGAGGTCCATGGGCAAACAGGGAGCCTGGTCCTGTCCCTGAAGACCCTCCTGAGTGGGGAGAGTGTTCTAGGCCCTCGGACACAGGAAATGGAGCTGAAGCATTCCCCGACCCCCTTCACCACCGCCCCCCCCCCCCCCCGTTGGCCTGCAAGGGCTGATACCCTCTGCTGGGGCTGCTCCTCCTCTGCTGCGACCTCTCTCTTCCTGGCACATCCCAGCTTGTGCCCAGGGCCCTCCTTTACTACCCCTCCCTTCTGCGGGCTGCGGGATCACACAGTAAAGCCTGTTTGGGCACTGGGTCGGGAGCTTGGGGCAGAGGGCAGCAGGAGTTTCTCTGTTTTGGTGGCTGGCCTACAGAGGGGTAGGCCTTGTGTTGGCGAGGTCCCTGGCGAACGGGAGCCTGGTCCTGGTCCTGAAGATCCTTCTGAGTGGTGAGAGAGATCTTGGCCCACGGCAGGAGCCAGGAAACAGAGGGAGGGCATTTTGTAAGCGGGGCCCTTGGCCAGCAGGGAAACCTGTTCCTGACTTAAAAGACCCATTAGATAGCATTTTGATAGGAGGAGATGGGCAGGCGCCAAGGCAAGAATTCACCCAACAATCTGAAAAACAACATGAAAACACCAGAACCCAATGATCTTACAACAGAAGGACTTCAACACCCTAACACAGAAGAAGTGGAAAAAACTGACTTTATGAAAGCAATAGAATCCCTTAAACAACATGTAAAAAACACCCTTATAGAAATGGATGAGAAGTATAACAAAAAGTTTGATGAAATGAATAAATACGTAAATGATACCCTGGAAAACCAAAAAAAAAAAAAAAAAAAAAAAAATGATCAAACAGGTAATAGAAACAGTTCAAGAATTGAAAACGGAAATCGAAGCAAGGAAGAAAACACAAACTGAGGACCAGCTGGATATGGAAAATCTAGGTCAATGAACAGAGACTACAGAAACAAGCATAATCAATAGACTATAAGAGATAGAAGAAAGAATCTCAGATTCTGAAGACAACATAGAGAAAATAAACGCACTGATCAAAGAAAACAGCAAAGCCAACAAATTCTCATCACAAAACATTCAGGAAATATGAGACACAATAAAAAGACCAAACCTAAGAATAATAGGAATAGAAGAGGGAGAAGAGTCACAACTCAAAAGCCCAGAAAATATTTTTAACAAAATTATAGAAGAAAACTTCCCCAACATAAAGAAAGATATTCCTTTGAATATTCAAGAAGCATACAGAACACCAAACAGACTGGATCAAAAAAAAAAAAAATCCCCTCGCCACATTATAATCAAAACACAAAATATACAGATTAAAGAAAGAATATTAAGAGCTGCAAAGGAAAAGGGGCAAGTTATTTATAAAGGTTAACCAATCAGACTTACACCTGACTTCTCTATGGAAACCATGAAAGCCAGAAGATTCTGGATAGAGGTACTGCAGAAACTAAGAGACCATGGATGCAAACCCAAACTACTATACTCAGCCAAGCTATCGTTCACTATCAATGGAGAAAACAAGACATTCCAGGATAAGAACAAATTTAAACAATACGTAGCCACAAATCCAGCCCTACAGAAAGTAATAGAAGGAAAATCACAACCTAAGGAATCCAACATTGCCAACACTGCCTACAATAACTCAGGCATCTAGCGACCCTTTTACAGCACAACTCAAAGAAGGGAGACACACAAACTCTTCTACCAACCTGAGTAAACAACCACTGGTCATTAATATCACTTAATATTAATGGTCTCAATTCACCTATAAAAAGGCACAGGCTAAGAGATTGGATACGAAAACAGGATCCAACATTCTGCTATAGAAGAATGAAAATAGATCCATATCTATCACCATGCACAAAACTCAAGTCCAAATGGATTAAAGACCTCAATATCAGTCCGAGCACACTGAACCTGATAGAAGAGAAAGTTTACAACACATGGGCATAGGAGAACACTTCATACGTATAACCCCAGCAGCACAGACATTAAGGGCATCATTGAATAAATGGGACCTCCTGAGACTGAGAAGCTTCTGTAAAGCAAAGGACACTGTCACTAAGACAAAACGGCCACCCACTGACTGGGAGAAGATCTTCACCAACACCGCAATTGACAAAGGTCTGATCTCCAAAATATATATAGAACTCAAGAAACTAGACCGTAAAGGGCTAACCAACCCAATTAAAAAATGGGGCACTGAGCTGAACAGAGAATTCTCAACAGAAGAAGTTCGAATGGCCAAAAGACATTTAAGGTCATGCTCAACTTCCTTAGCGATCAAGGAAATGCAAATCAAGACAACTTTAAGATACCATCTTACACCTGTCAGAATGGCTAAAATAAAAAACACCAATGATAGCCTTTGCTGGAGAGGTTGTGAAGAAAGGGATACACTCATCCATTGCTGATGAGAATGCAAACTTGTGTAACCACTTTGGAAAACAGTGTGGCAGTTTCTCAGGAATTTCAGGATCAACCTACCCCTGGACTCAGCAATACCACTCTTGGGAATATACCCAAGAAATGCCCTATCATACAACAAAAGTATATGCTCAACTATGTTCATAGCAGCATTGTTTGTAATAGCCAGAACCTGGAAACAACCTAGATGCCCTTCAATGGAAGAATGGATGAAGAAAGTATGGAATATATACATATTAGAGTACTACTCAGCAGTAAAAAACAATGACTTCCTGAATTTTGCATGCAAATGGACAGAAATAGAAAATACTATCCTGAGTGTGGTAAGCCAGACCCAAAAAGAGGAACAGGGGATGTACTCACTCATATTTGGTTTCTAGCCATAAATAAAGGACATTGAGCATATAATTTGTGATCCTAGAGAAGCTAAATAAGAAGGTGAACCCAAAGAAAAACATATAGGCATCCTCCTGAATATTAACCTTCATCAGGCGATGAAAGGAGACAGAGACCCACATTGGAGCACCGGACTGAAATCTCAAGGTCCAAATCAGGAGCAGAAGGAGAGAGAGCACGAGCAAGGAACTCAGGACCGCGAGGGGTGCACCCACACACTGAGACAATGGGGATGTTCTATCGGGAACTCACCAAGGCCAGCTGGCCTGGGTCTAAAAAAACCATGGGATAAAACCGGACTCGCTGAACATAGCGGACAATGAGGACTACTGAGAACTCAAGAACAATGGCAATGGGTTTTTGATCCTACTGCACGTACTGGCTTTGTGGGAGCCTAGGCAGTGTGGATGCTCACCCTACTAGACCTGGATGGAGGTGGGTGGTCCTTGGACTTCCCACAGGGGAGGGAACCCTGATTGCTCTTAGGGCTGACGAGGGAGGGGGACTTCATCGGGGGAGGGGGATGGAAATGGGAGGCATTGGCGGGGAGGAGGCAGAAATCTTAAATAAATAAATAAGAATTTAAAATTTATAAACTAAGCCTTGACTACTTAATGTATAAATGTAAATAAAATGCAAGCAAAATACTAACACAGAAAAATAATAGAAAACCTAAGTATTTGGAGGAATTTTCAGCTATTCTTGGCCTCATAAAAATTGCAGGAAATACACTGAGAGAAATTATTTGGTGGTCAAGGTGAAGCTAGTGGTAAATAAGCTATAATAGCACTTCACTAAAGGAAGAAAAAAAAATCAACTCAACTACTCCATATTCCTCCTCCAAACAAAATAATATCTGGACTTGGACAAAAACCGACAGCCCTGGAAAAAAAAGAAAAACAACAGTAATAATGGATCATAGCTGAGCTGCAGGAAAAGAAACTCGACCGAATGTTAGAGGAAAGAAAACAATCACATTCATCCTTTCAAAAGAGCAAAGTCTGCTATGCAAGATAAGGGTACTTAATGATACATACAGTTAAACACAAAATAAAAAAATAAAAGCAAAGAACATGAAGAAAAAACTCAGACAAGTATCCTAACTAATCCAATGAATATGGGGTCAAAGTAGCACCAAGCTGTGTTCTAGGAGCCAGAGGTAAATTAAACAGAAATATACAATTTATTATGGTATCCCAGAGAAGTGGTGAAGTCTTGAGCCCGAGAGAATTGTTTGCTCGTTAATTTAGTGACAAAAATAGGAAAAGGTAGCAGGAACACAAGTATAGGGACTCAGATGAGGCACTCTTTGCATTATGCTGTTTGAAGAAGAAAGGAAAGCCCACTCCCATTTGGGCCTTTAGTCGCTGGGGGAAAACATACTGCTATTTTGGGTTTTGCAAGAAAAACAGAAACAAGACAGGTCATGAGAAATACAATATAAGGCCAAGTCTATCTTTTAAATGTTTCCCTTTGAATTATTTTATCCCTCCTCTCTGTGTATGTGATGTGTACACATACACACACATATGCAGGTACATATACATGCACATATGAATGCAGAGATAGATAGATAGATAGATAGATAGATAGATAGATAGATAGATAGACAGACAGACAGATAGACAGACAGACAGATACAACTTGCCAATATTGTAAGAAGTTTGAAACTAGGAATAATACACTAGGGTAGAAACAATGAGAGATTAAAATTGGAAAGCAGAAATCATCAGTATGGCAGTTCTTGGTTAAGACATTTATACATACATGTTTTGGTTAAGTGTAGAGGGGCGTATGCATGAATTATGCATGTGTTGTGTGTGATGTGCGCACATGTTGTATGTGGTCTATCAATAGGTTTTTTGTACATGGAGGCCAGAGAACTTGGGTATCAGCTTCTATGGCTTTCTCATCTAGCCCCACGAGATACGGTTTCTCAGTGAACCTGGAGTATGCTACTCTTACTAGAGGTCGACTTCTTACCATGTCCCAGTGTAAGGAGGGAGGGAGGGAGGGAGGGGAGGGAGGGAGGAGGGAGGGAGGGAGGGAGGGAGGGAGGGAGGGAGGGAGGGAGGGAGGGAAGGATTTAGAAGTGTTAAGAAATGTACACATCTCTATAGATAAAATATGAGAAAGTCAAAATTCAAACCCAGCTCTAACCAATCCATTTATAAATACGAAGAATGATAGTTAAATAGAGAATCCCAAGCCAAACTACTTTAATACAGATTCAGTGCTAGGAACATGTTAGTTTGTCTGTCAAGTCTTTGTGAGCCAAGATTCAATGGTTTTAGCTTTCAAAGTTAAAAAAAAAAAAAAAAAAAAAAGAAGAAGCAAAATAATGAAATACCCAGGGGCTTTTTTTATTCATTTACCAGGTATTTATTGGATACTAACTAGATGCCAGGTACCGTTCAAGACAACAGAATCCACTAATAGATATCTGAGAAAGCTTCTTATTACTATGGACAGCACTATGGTGGATGATAGGCTAATGGAGCTGAATATAGTGAAAATACAATGGGTATTGTGGAGACGCACTGGCGGCTGGGTAAACCATCTCAAGTAAGGTTCTATGACAACACCTCCTGTGAAGAAAGGGAAGGAAGGAAACAAGCTCTCCAGCTACAGGGAATAAGACGCATGGACAGCAAACCTAGGGATAAACAAGGTCCAGGGAATATGGACAAGAATGGAAAAGAACGTTTGGAAAATTACACCCAAGAATGCAACTGGTGAGTCTGAGAAAGGATACAGGGGCCCTATGGCTCAAGTAGTGTTAGCAAAAGATGACAAACCAGTAAACAGCAAGGTAGAGACAGGTTACATGGCAGCTTGTGGGCAGACATTGCAAGGTTTTAAGATCTCCCAATGCAAGCAATATTTTGTACTTTTACCATTAAAGTGGGGGATGGAAATTAATATGCCACAGTTAAAATTTCAAACTTTCAGAGAAACTCACTAGTATTAGCAACTCAATGAAATAGCATGTTATTTGGGTCATGCTGTGTTTTTATTAGTTCTAATAAATTAAAGAATTGCAGAGTTATTTAATACAGCTGACATTCTGCTAATTTCCAGAGAACATGGGCAACAAAAGGTCACAAGAGATTCCATTCAGAGCTCAATGACACTTTTCTTCCCACTCGACAGAGAACACAATTGCCAGTATGGAAGTGATTTTTCTGCTTAATGGCAAGATTTGATATTATTATTTTGATGTAGATTTGAACTAAATGAATTCAATCCTTTGATTAAATGAGATTTATCAAGCAAGAGCATGCCTGTATACTTCGGCATCTTGGCTCTATCTGAGCTTCTAAGGAACATACACTTACTATGATGACAAATTAGAAACGACTACATTTTTGTTCGCGAGAGCAGGGTCTGCAGGCAAGTGCTATTACTTATTTCCCACAGACACACATAATCTCATGACTAGCAGTCTCTCCCGACCAATCACTAATGACTCGCATACTTCTTTAGATACCAGACTGCCCTCTCCGCCGAACTCTTGTCTAGTTTTTGAAACAAAAGGTAATAGTGTCATATTACAAAATCACCTTGTACAATTCCCTTGATCAGAGACTCTCATTTTCCTCAGAGAAGTGGTAACTAAGGACAAACACAAACAGAACTTTGCCACTGCAGAGCCTGTACTCTGGGGGAAAGATGGGAACACAGGAAGGTTTGCATATTTCCTCTAGCCCTTCACTGCCTGAGATACATCCCCATCAGTTCCCTTGGCGAGCTCATCTGGCCCCCAGGCTATCAAAATGCCAAATGCACACAGCCAGCACCAGCAGGAGCTCTAGTCCTGAACTCCCATGGCACATCCCAAATGCACAGATGACCTCTTCATTTGGACTATCAATATTTCCAAAAATATCTTCCTTGTGCAAGGCTTCTCTTCATCTCCTCGGGCAGTGACCTTCATCCCACAGTTCTGCACACTCTGCTATCCCTGGAATTAGCCTGGATTCCCCTTATCTGCCAAATTGGATGAGTAGATATCCTTGCCTCCTAACTCTCAAAATTGTCTAAAACCTGACCATTTCTCAACAGTGTCCTGGCCAGTAAGGGCAATCAGCTCACTACTCATTCACACCTAACAATGGTATCATTAAAATTGCCATATTAATCTACCAGTGGCTTTAATTACACTCCTCATTCACAATCCTTCTCCCCACAAACTGCCAGAGAAACTAGGAAAGCACCTTTGCAACTCTACAACATTCTAAGAATAAACCCACACACCTTACACACACTCTGTTGGCCTCTCTGCTGTTTTCTAATAGCACTCCCTCACTCCCAACCATTGGCTTCTGGGATAAAGCCCTGCCTATGTTGCTAACCCAACTGACTGATTAGACCTCGCCAGTGTGGAGAGAATGTTGAGATTTGCTAGCCTTTGGCCCCTATACAGCCATACACTACTAACCACTCTTTCTGAGTTAACAGTGTTGCAATTGCTGGGTAGGACATTTGAAACGCACTGCAGCACTCAGCAAACAACTAGTTTTCTCCAAAACTAGACTTCCAGCACTGGTAACATCTGAACAGTACAGTTCCCACACTGTTCCACCCTCCCTGCCTTAAGTACCTGCCATACTTAGTAATTGCATTGCTTTGTGACATGTCCTACAGGGTAACTGGAATCTGCATTCCTGATCACTAATGTTACATGGAATAAACTATATTTTCTCTTTTGAAACTAGAATTGTATTTTGCACCAACACATTACATCATCAGATACGTTTACCCCTTAAAATCAGGACGGCTGTTCATGGCTTTCTCTATCTAGAACAGGCTTCCTCAAAATCATCCAAGTTCCTGACGTCAAGCTTCTGCTCAATCATTACACCTTTAAGGAAGCTTCGTAACCACTCTAATGAAGCATACTCATTTTCATTCTGTCACTTTCCACGAAGCATTTATTACTGTCCAATGTTAACTCACTACACACCTATTTATGGTACTGGCCCCAACTAAGACAAAGGAAAAATATCAGTTAAAAGATGTGTTTACTGCAAAATTTTAAGAATGTTGGGAACTGTATCCATCAGATAAACCAATAAGGAATTAATCACTGCTGAGTTTATATAAACGACTGTAGGAATTCATATAAACAATATCAGATAGTAAGTAGTAGAGCTATTAACATGACCCAATATTAATAGGTCCAACGCCACCAAAGAAATCAAAGCACTTTGAACAGCTAAGACTGAGAACTGCTTTAAAGGAAAAGTCTCTGTCTGGAAGCATTTCTTCAGAACTAACTAAGGAGAGCTCAAATTATATCAGTAAACTTTAAATACAGCAAGTCTGTCTATCAGTCAAGAACTAAACTCAATTATAAAAGCCTATATATTTCTCTGGATATATTTAATTAAACCAAAATTCATGCATTATTTTTAGGCTATAAATTACACACATAAAGAAAGATATAGGACCTTTGATGAGTTGTGTTAGCTTGGAACTTCAGTGTCACCTATTAGAACAATTAGGAAATTGAGTAATTTAGAAGAAATCATTGAGATCTTCAGAAAAAGAAAGTGGGGGAGGTTAAGTTATCCTTCAACTGACAACAACTTAACTACTCAAACCAAAAGAATTTCACTTTAATTAAATGTTTAAATATCATTGCAAACTGCTTTGGCTTAGGCAGTAAAATGTGATAGAAGGCAGAAATCAAATCAAAAGAAAAATTAGAATCATTAAACAGCTGATGGATTTTAGGTCAAAGAAAACTCAACAGTGATGCAGAGTAAGGTAAGTTAGTAAGCCTTAAACAAGAAGGAAACTGTCTACGTGCTGAGCCTACAGGGACTTACATCCTAGGAATACCTACCTGGTCAAGAAGGATACAAACTAAGTACTGAGAGAAATGAACAACAATGGCAAATGCTTGCAATCTTGGGTGGAGTGTAATTCTAAGATGTATACAGCTAAGAATACAGTTAGGAAGTAATAGCTCAACATTCCCAACACATGTTCTCCATGTCCAGGAAAGATCTGCAGATGAGATTAACAGTGCAAGGGCGCTTCGACACCTGGCAGGTGCTGAAAAGTAGCATCACTAGCTGGAAGGAGCTGGCAAGATGCAGCAGACTCTGGCTCCCACCAGCTTCAGACAGTCATATGTTCTGCAATTGACAGACAAAACAGAAGCTGAATTTCTGAAGAGAATAGGAAGCAGTGATTATGAAAAGCCAAGAATGCTTTTAAAGAAATTGTCTTAGGGGCTATAGAGATGCTTCAGCAGTTTAGAGCACTGGCTACCCTTCAAGAGGATCCAGGTTTGATGCCCAGGATCCACATGTTGGCTCACAACAGTCTGTAACTCCAGTTCCAGGGTATCTAACACTTCCTTCTGGTTTCCCTAAGAAGTAGGCATGCACAGGCTACACAAAAACATATGTAGGCAAAAACATTCGTGTACATAAAAATAAAAAAATAAGGAAACTAGACTATGTCTGTGCCTTTTGTTAAGTTTTAAAGTTTAACTTAAGTGTAACCTGTGCCTTATTTGGGACAGGACATTTTTGAAGTATTTACATAAGAAAAATTAAAAGGTCAGAGGAAACATGTGGTAGCATTAAGCCTGAGAAAGGCTTGTTTCCATACCGGGAGCCTCCTAGGAGCCCCATTTTTTTTTCTGACAGTCTTCTTTAAAGGTGTTTCAGTGAATCATGATTTTTGCAACAAATCATAATTTCCCAAACACTTTTAGAAATGAATTCTGGTGAATACCAAAAGGAGAGTTTTTTTTTTCTTGTATATTATTACGCTTAAACACTATGGACTTCTGAATTAAAGAAAGGCCAAGGAAATGTCCATTGACTGCAGGAGGATAACAGGGAGCAATAGATTACACACCATCATCTATGGGCTTAATTTTAACGTTAAAAAGATTAGCTTAACAATACCTTATAAAAATGTGAGTGTAAAAAAAACTTTTTTGGGGCTCAGAAGGTGAGGAACTTGTAGCTTGATCATGGGAATCCATGTAAAAGTGGAAGGAGAGAATCAACTATAAAAGCTGTCGTCTGGCCTATGCATCTTGGAGTATTCCTATCCCCACAAACAATCATAATAGTTAAATTAAAAAAAATAGGTCTATGTCTTTTGTTGTTGTTCGTGCAATGTTTTTCCCTTCTTTTCTGTTTAGCCCACCTGTTTTCTTCATAGATTCATGTAACCAATATCATATGTTCACCGTATGCTAGAAGATGAACCAAAGAAGTTGGTAACACAATGGTCTACCAAAGTGTTCAGAGCATAAATGAAGACTCCTACTTGTAAACTAACACTTAGAATCCAGCATAAGACATATTTAGGAACATGCACGGGGTACTATGGCAACAGAGAGGGAAGATGATGATTTTTATGTAAAAGAATAGAAATGCTAAGAGACATTTTCCAGAGAGAATGTCTCAAAGGGTAAAGAAAGGAAATAAAGCACACTAACAGTATATTCAAAACTAGCAGTTCAGAATGTGGCAGATTGTTTGGTGAAGATGTCACAGAGAACAAAGTTAAGATCTGAGTCTGGAAAGGATGGCCCAAGAAATGTGGGCTGCTTCTGCGGGTGGGAAGACCCTAGACTCCGCAACAGCACTACAGCCCAACCAGCCTTCTCTGGGTTTCTGCTCCACATGCAAGGTTGGGAGATCATAATCTGGTGTTTGTGGAAGCTACTTAGGTGTTGGTAATTACTTAGAAAATCAATGAGAAGCTAACTATGTCTTACTTCATATAAAAATGGAGATAGGAACAAATAAATATGAATAGACACCTACTCATGGCCATATAGCTGGTGAGAAGGATTTAAGACTTAACTGGACCACACTGCTACAGAATTATGCTATCTTTCAATAAATACCCAAAGATGTGTGGGTTCACTTTATAGTGGAATACTAGGTGATGTCAAAGCAAATAGGAAAGCCATAACATGGGTTATGAAATTCTAAACAAGAGTTTAGAAACAATGAAGCATGAAACTAATCTTCATTATGTAGTGAAAAAGAGTTTCTGAACAAAGCACTTTTTAAAGTGTTCAACTGAACATTCATGCATTAGTAATACAAAGCAGGAGGAACCCAACTGTTAGCATGACAATTAGTGTAATATGAGGTGGGGGAGTGGCATTCAAGGGACATTGCATTGTCTTCAATGTTCTTACATTATTTATTTTCCAACAAAAATATTATGGTTCATTTTAAAATAACATTTTAATGCAGAGAGCTGTACATGAACTTTATACGTTTTACAACAGAAATAATAATAAAAAGAGGCCTCTACCTCACAAGGTTTAAAAGCCCTGCCCTACAGTGACACCAAATGGTAGCAGATCAAAATACAATATACAAACAGGACATTTGTGTGATGCAAATGCCTTTAAATGTTTGATTCCTTTGAAGAGCAGGCAGATTAGCAGAATTAAATAATATGGGAACAAATACTCAAAAACCCAGTTTCTAATCAAAGGAAGTCTAGTAGACCAAGCTTCACATGCTAATTTTTAGGTCTCTTTCCAAACTTCAGCTAATCTTCTGATCCTGTTGAATATTTACATAAATCATTTTCACACAGTTAAAACCATGCCACTGTGAACTTGGTGATTTTACCTAATGGCTTATTGATCAAAGAAACCCTGCAAATATATGAAACACACTCACACAACTAAGTCAGGTTCCACCCCAGGAAATCGACCTTTAATAAGAGGCTGCAGATCAGGCTGGTGGGGGAAGGATGAAATCTGAAGCAATAGGCAACAAATCCCAGCAGCAAAAGTTTCTAGGGAAAATGTTTTCATTTCTTAAACTGTAAATAGCAAAGAAGCTGGTGAGAGGATACTACTGCATCCCCAGAAGAAAGCAGTTTCTTAATGAGAAATGTTTAAGACTGTTCCTAGAAAAGAACTTTTGAAATTAAGTAAATTAATATTCAGTGTCCTATGCTAGAACTAAAACTATTGAGAACAGCACGGGAGTGGGCCTTATTCATTAACACTAAATGAAACAGACACAAGGTCAGTCACATCACAGAGACTCATTATGAAGCATTGGCCAGAACCTTTATTGCTAGCATTCAATGAGCTTGTTCAGGTATTAGATATGGTATTGTTCACATAATAAAATCTGCTAGAAACAAAACAAACATAAAAAACTACAAAAATATCAGTAAGTTCTGGGATATGAAAATAATAATAAATAAAACTAGATTTTAATTCCATATTTTAAAAAGAGCTACAAATTCCAGATACTATCTCCACATAAAATGATAGGCAAAGCAGATGATAGATAGGTTCAATGCCCAGAATTTACCAGTATACTTGGTACTTTACAAGTATATACAATTACTATGTATCAATTACAAATAAAAGTTAAACAATTTTAATTAATGGTAAGAAAGTTAAGAACTGGGTATAGGTGCTAGAGAGATGGCTCAGCAGTTAAACATACTGACTTGTCTCTAAGAGGACCCTGGTTCAATTCCCAGCATCCACAGACCCTCAAAGCTGTCTGTAACTGCAGTTCCAGGGGGTTAATACACCCTCATACAGACATACATGCGAGCATAATATCAATGCACATAAAAGTAAATAGATCTTTTGAAATAAGAATGAACTGCGTATATTTTTAAATAATATTGTGCATGCTTAAGAAATATGAAGCTCTGAGTTCAAAGTCAAGCATCACTCACTCTCTATGAAGCTTCTGTGTTACCTACGAGCACATGTCATTACAGATCACACCATGGATGGCCAAGTGCAGAACATCTTGGAAGCTGTCTTGTCCATGCCCATTCATAGCAGCGGATGGAGAATTATTTCAAAAAGGCAAAAGCTGCACATTACTATAACCATCAGCTGAACAGATAAATCATTAGTACTATAATGTATCCATGTCTACTATACATTCAGGTAAAATTCATAGTTGGAAAGACAGGTGGTATTGGCATTAAAGAATTTTGTTCCCAATTTCAAAAGAGAATTAAATTTAGAAATGAAAATTTGTATTATCAGAAAGATGGAGAATACTTACAAATCAAATAGGGATAAATCTTCATTGATGTAAAATGTGATGTGAATGAGCAAATTAGCTCATATATAAACATATATTACACTTGATCTCAACATAAAACTTGAGGCATTTACATACAGTATTTCTAATAGTCAATTTGAGTACCAGACTCTAGAATGTTCTAACATGATATAAGACAAGTTGTACATATTTTTGGTTCACAATAATTTGTCTGTTAATAGCATTGGTACCTAACAGTTTGACTACAATAATTCTTCACATACCTTTCAATCAAAGATGAAATGATAACAATGGAAAATAATTTCCACAAAGAGCTGCATCTTGTTTTCTGTTACACAGTCCTTGTAGAATATTCAAGTTCATTATATAATGCAAATAGATTCAGTGAACTTGTTCATCATCTGATGTTCAGATATATACTTAAGAATTCATTTTATCAGAAATTTATAATTGGTATGAAGCAGAGTAGTGAATTTACATACCTACAAATCTCACAAGCAAGTAACATAACGACTTTAAAATACCTCTCTGTCAAACTGAATATGCTAGCAGAGATTTCTGTGAGGTAGGAAGAAACTCAGCACAACTGGAGGACATATGAGTCTACATAGTAAATTGCAAGTGAGCTAGATCTAAGTAGAGACCCCTTGTCAGAGAAGGAAAAGAAGGTAAGGAGACTAAGGTAGGGGCAGAGGAGAACACTGTAGGAGAACAGGGTAAGGACATGGGAGAACAGGGTAAGGACATGGGAGAACAGGGTAAGGGCATGGGAGAACAGGGTAAGGGCAGGGGAGAACAGGGTAAGGGCGGGGAGAACAGGGTAAGGGCAGGGGAGAACAGGGTAAGGGCAGGGGAGAACAGGGTAAGGGCGGGGAGAACAGGGTAAGGGCGGGGAGAACAGGGTAAGGGCAGGGGAGAACAGGGTAAGGGCGGGGAGAACAGGGTAAGGGCAGGGGAGAACACTGTAGGAGAACAGGGCAAGGGCAGCAGAGAACAGATAAGGGCAGGGGAGAACAGGGTAGGAACCACAAATTGCAGTATCGGTCTAACAGAACCCAAGAGAAGAAACACAACTAAGAGTAAAGTTACATATCTTGAAAACCAAATTGAAAAGCAAGAACTGGCTCTATTCACGGGAGGCAGAAGATGAGCTAAGATTAGAGCACTCCTGGACTACTTCCTTAGTCCTTACCTGAAATAATCACTCAAGAAAACATACAGTACATTAAGTAACACTAAAGGGTAAATATGTTTTCAAGGTAAGATAAAAAGTTAGAAATCTGAAGTTTAGATAACTTCAAGAAGTTTTGTAAAATTATTGTTATAAAAATAGGTGTTATAGGAATCATATAAACAGAAATATAATCAATTTCCAGAAGTCATGAAATCGTCATTGATACAAAGTTGATAAACTGTACTCGTTGTTCCTTGGTCATCAAAGATAAGCTTTAAATTGGGATAGAAGAGAAAATACCCATCATTCTAAGACGTCTTGTACGCTGTGTCCAATATAATTTTTATAATATAAAGTAGTCTAGGCCTTTAAGGTAGCTTTCTTCTTATTGGATGGGTGGAGAAAGGAGAGGTGCAACAAGGGCGGTGGGGTGAAGAGGGGACTTGGAGGTGGGGAAACAGACTGGAAAGAGTTAAAGACAAAAGAATAAAAACAATTCAGTTCTCATCAAAATAGGTACCCTTGAGATGTTAATATCAAGCTGACAAGAAACTGCATACTGTAGTCAAGAACAGTGATCACAAGCAGAAAGTGGAAACACGATCCCCAGTATCCATGGAAAATGCTCTCAGCAACACATCCTTCCCATGGCATCAGACATGTGTACAGAGGTAGATCAAGCTTGGAACGTGCAGGTTCTGGTTGACTTTAAGTTCTCATACTCATTTCCATACACTTGTTATCAACTTGACAATCACCCTTGACACAAACCTTTGACTTGTCTAGCATGGGCATTTCCTAGACTGGTTTAACTGATATGGTAAGACACATACTAAAGATGAGCAGGATCATTCTATGAGACCAGGTTCTCGACAGAATAAAGGAAAAAATAAACATGCCTTTCCCACCACCTCTCTTCCTCTCATACCCCCACCCTGACCCCAGTTCTTAATTGTGGATATAATGTGAAAATAATGCTAGCTTGCCCATGTTTTCTATTGCTATGACTTCCTGACCATAGTGGATTGCATCCTCATTCTATGGCTCAAAACAAACACTTGCTATTGTCAAGTGTTTAGTCACATTAATGTGAAAAAAAAATATGAAAGTGTAAAATCCAATGTAAGGCTATACAGCATCTATTCTAAATGGCTAATTTAAATGCACAGAAGTTCATTGAGATGGGTAGACTTGGGCCCTAGTTACTTTTGATATGGGTGTGTATTTGTGTATTATGTGATGTTTATTTATAAGTTTTTAAAATAAAGCTTACCAAAAATAAAAATAATCAGTGCTTAAAAGCTCCAATATTAAAGAAAATTGACAAGACAGTAATATGATGAATATCCTTTTCACTCCTGAGGTGTTCTACAGGCAGTTCTCAGAACTTTATAGGGAGGTAAGCTAAATGTGTTAACCAAATAAAGTGTAGAAAAAGTTTAAAGGAAGGAACATACAATATGTTAAATACAGAGTGAAGATAGGCAAAAAACAATTAGTCAACTTGAATTGTCAACAATGTATCAAATATAACTCCATTATGTCCCAGAGGTTATTATTATACCCTAAGATATAAGCAAAAAAATACTGTTTTCTTTTTCTAAAATTCCTACTTTAAGATACCATTAGAAAGCAGTTTTTGCATTCCAGAAAAATCTGATACAATGCAGCAGCTGTGAAAATTTATCTTTTTTATTCTGCAGGCCACTGCTCAGTAGGAATAGGACATGGTTAGCCTCAGATACAAATGGAAAACGGACTCAATTAGAAAGAGTGATTCTTTTTAAGGATTCAATAATTGTAAAAATTTGTCATAGCCAGAACCTGGAGGCAACCTAAATGCCCCTCACCAAAGAATGGATAAGGAAAATGTGGTCATTTACACAATAAAGTACTACCCAGCAGAAAAAAAAATGACATCTTTAACTTTGCAGGAAAATGGATGGAGCTAGAAAACATCATTTTGAGTGAAGTAACTCAGACACAGAAAGACAATTATCACATGTACTCACTCATAAGTGGTTTTTAAACATAAAGCACAATCCCAGAGAACTTAAACAATGAGGACATTAAGGGCGACATACATAGATCTAATCTACATGGGAAGTAGAAAAAGACAATCTCCTGAGTAAATTGGGATAATGGGGACCTTGGGAGAAGGTTGAAAGGGAGGGGAGAATAGCAGAGAAAAATGTAGAGCTCAATAAAAATCAATTAAAAAAATGAAAGAAAGAAATTTCCCAGTTTTCTTTGGTTTAAAATTATATCAAATCATTCAATTATAGTGCTACTTAATATTCAAATTATATTGAAATTCATAAAAGAAGGTATGTCCATGAGTAAAATTGTTTAAGGAAACAACACTAAGTAACAGTGAAAAATAATGTTATTTATGATGTTAATTACAGCCAACCTAAAAAGGATCACTTGATGCTGGGACAAGGGAGCAGAGAAAAAAATGTTTGGCATTAAAAATAATTCTTAACTTTGATATGAAGTGCAGTTAATACAAGCTAATGCAGCTAATCAACAGGTGTTTTCACCTCTGGGCCCCAGCCTACAAAAATCAGAAAAGGGAACAAGATCATTACCAAGATGCCTTGATGAGATTTATTTTCAAATGAATTCAGTTTCTCTCTCATTGTCAAGAAAACAATATTTTCAATTTAATGAGATGGACTCAAGTGGATTATTAAAATGAGAGATGAGATGGATCCTTGCAGTTTGCAAGAACTCATAGATATACAAAAAAATCACATATATACCAAACTTTTCAGGAGTGAACATATTTTACATTTATATGTTACATAGAAAATTTACAAACATATTTTTCAAAAGGCCTTTGAACTCATATAAGTCCTAACTTTAAAATGCATTAAATCAAGACAATTTGTCACAAATACCTTCAGGCTTAAAAAGAAAAAGAAAGCAATATGGCCATTAAATGCTCAAAATGAAGAGTGTTGTCAAAAAGCTTTCTATTTTTCCTCTTGTTTTGCACAGTAAAAAAACTCCCAGCAAATAGAGTTAATGAGACACATGGTACTCACCAAAACAGCAAACTGCTCGGGTTCGCTTAAGTTGTTATAGTCACTCCTGAACTGGGACAATGAATTCAATTGCTCTTCATCAGGAAGGTGCTTTAGTAAATTCTAAAAATTAAAACCAAAGAAAAGTACCTTCACATGAAGCTCTCCAAGTTTGGGAAAATAAATAAGCAACCTATGGAAAGGAAACAAGTCTAGAAAATAATTTTATTTATTTCTAGATAACCTCTCTTATCCTAAGCCTTAAGCAACAAAACACTTAGATTGGAAACAGTCAATTTTACTTTTATTTATGCCAGAGTTATTATATATTCAAATCAAGAACTACTGAATATTTATTTTATTAGCTTATAATTGAGAAAGGAGAACTCAACCTATACCAAAGGAAGAGCTTTCTCACCTGGATAAATATGAGCCATTACATTTCAGCTTTAAGGAACTGAATGTCAGAAATCCCAGGCAAAGCCAAACATATTTCAGCACTTTACTCAGGGGATCAAAGAAACCATAAGTTGCTCCCAAAGGCAAGGGAAAGAATAGGTAAGGATTGAAGGAAACTTTAATGCAGTGCTTACAAAAGTTAACTTAGAAGGATCTTGTTTTAATAATAAAAACTGAAGGCACCTTTAAAAGTAAATTTTCTGATGGGGAGGAAAATTTTAGAGGCAGTGGAGACACAGGACAAGGAACCTTGCAGATAGACTGCACACGCATTTATCTACCATGTATCTGCATGCATCTACCATGGTCTAGAACCCACTGGTTCCTCAGCTGTTCAGGGCTTTTCACATTTCTAACCCTCACACTTAACATAACCATTTAAAGAGCGAGCTGTTATTTAACCAAATAAGCAACCCCATGAAAGAAATAAAATAGACAAAGCCTTTGTTTAAAAATACTCTGGTATTGTACTCTAACATTAAAATTAAGGGGAAGGATAAGGAAACGGTGGTCACAGATCCAAATTATGTATAGATTGAAGAAAAAATAAAAACTGACTCTATAGAATGCTATGTTTATCTCTTGGCAGTAACAAAACTCACTCAAAGCACTATTGGTTTAAAATAATTTTAGAGGGTGTCATACATCAAAAGTAGTTACATCAAAGAACATGCCACAGGCTTACCTCTAGAAAAATGGTTGGACTGACTAAAAACAAACAATAAAAAAGAGGCAATTTAAGAATACCCTCAGAAAAAGGTAGCCACTTTTAATTCTAGGAAGGTGAATGCAAGCATTAAAAGTATGTGCTTTTTGCCACATCAATTTCTCTTATTGGAAATGCCTGAGACCAAAAGCCTGGCTATTTATCTTTGTTTTCTGTTCAAGTTACAGTTACACTGTCAAATTCCTTATTAAAAGGGGCCACTCAGATTCTTAGCATTTTTTAATATGCTCATCATATCTCAGTAATTATTTTAGCTATTATTTATTTATATTTGATTTGTTCATAGGAATTTACATATTTTCATCTTAGTATTTGGGTGTTCCATTGAGAAAAATCCATGATTTGTAAGAGTGCAGGCTCCACCTTCCTCTGCTTTCAGGTCCTTACTAAACGCCCATGAACCTTGTCTAAACATAGCAGTTAATCATCAGCATCCATGGTATATTGCCAGAAAGAACACCACCATGCTATTCACTTAGCTTATCCTTCTGTATGCCCATGGTTCAGTCTCCACTTAAGTACCTTTGGCCTCAAACTCATAAAAGACTATCTTCTCCCAATCTTATTTCTACTTTTCATGAATCGCAACAAAGCTTCACCTGTCTTGTATTAAAATTACACATGGAAATATCATTACTATTGGCAAAATATACACTCCAAGAAGGTGAGGTCTCTGACAGACACTCATACAAAGTATTATGCACAGTGTATACAACAAAGTGTTAGCAATGCTAATATGTTTATTTTGAATACATGAAGAATGATGTACAAAAGTGGCATAAAATAGATATACTTCTGACACATTGATTGTGAACAGATTGTTGAAATAAAATCTTACTTCTACATTCATGCAAAATGAGTGAATTTTTTAAATTAAATGTAAGAGTTTAAATAATATGAAATTAATGTTTTATAATGACTATATAAAAGCCATATAGATATATATATATTTGAAAAATGTAAAAAATCTACAAAACATCTAATATATATGTATTTTCAGATCATGCACTGGCTTTACATTTATTGAGTATGTTATAAAAAACAATACGATCTAGACCCAAGAGGCACTTATCTACAGTTGGAATTCCAGTTACTATCAGATGGCCTTAAGGTGGTGAGAATAGCCTGTAGTACCTCAGTGTCTAATATAATCAAGAGGGTGAAGAGTGCAACAGGAACAGGAAGATGTGATCATGCAAAGAGGAAAGAAGGTCACAGTGATACCGCCCACAAGATGAAGGGATGGTCCACAGTAAGAGAGGGAGACAGAAAGAATCCAGACCTGCCAAAACCTGACTTCAGCTCAGTGAGAACAGTGCTGGGCTTCTACTTTAAGGCAATGCAAATAGTCAATTTCTTGTTGTAATCTGTTGGCAATGACGTGAATTGTAATGGCCAAAAGAAACTAGTACATTAAGAAATTATATGAAGATGAACCTGTATGGACATCAATTACAAAATAAAAAAACTTTTTCCTTTCTCTAGACCACAAATGCACATAATTATCAAAACATTCATGTAATCAAGTTAAGAGCTACTCTGTAAATATTTAACAAACTCATTACAAGAAACACAAATATGCATTATGTAGAAAAATTTTCTTTAAGGAACTAAGCATCTGCTCTCAGCAAGAAGCCACATACACAATCAACAACAAAGAAAAAATCCAGTTTAAAAAAATGCTACAGGGAAAAAATAGTGCTTAAAGTAAAGTGGTTGAATTGGGTATTTTGAGTCTATGCAATTCATTGCACGAATAATCTCAAAAAAAAGAGTCTGTTCCACCATATGACAAACGGAACTTCTGGAGGTATCAGTTACTGATGGGCAAAAACATCTAATGAAGTTTAACCACTGTTCACTATTATAAGCAAACCTTGTGTGCCCCACCCTCATTTCCCCATGGAGTCCCACAAGGCCTCAGAATCTGCATTCTACTTCCTCAGACTCCAGAGTGGAGAGATCATTGGCAAGGGACAGCACACCTGGCTTGTTGCTTTCTTTACCTTGTTATTAATAAGAATCATCATTATTACTATTATATATATAGCATAAATGTTAATAGTTGAATATTTTACATCTAAATATGTATTATAATTACTTTTTTAGGACAAGTGTATTGTTGTCAGAACACAAAATGGTAAATGAAAGAATTTCATCACACAATGTGATTTAATTGTCCAACTTCACGTTCGGTCAAGGTTTTACATATTGAAAACCTTATACGCAGTTTAATAATTTCAGTTCAACAAAGTCACTTATCACAAAATGCTAAGGTCAAGACACACCTTTCAGAACCTTCTAGCTTGGAATGAATGTAAGGATCTTACAAGCAAGACCTAGATCCTCTGGGAGCACAGCAATGCCAGGAAGAATTACACAGAAAGCTAACAACATGAAATAAGGCTCTCTCCCTCACTTTTACCAGACAATGATTCAATTCCATAAACAAAAGAAAATGCATTTGGTAAAGCTATAAAACAAATTTAAATTAATATACCACTAGTCTTAACTGTAATAAAAACAAAAACATATATTGTAAAACTCAACAATTTGCCTTCAGAAAGAATCATTTAAAATAATTGAAATGCAATCATTTTGATAGCGTTATATTTAGCTGCAGTTAAGAGAAGAGACAGAGTTTTATCTCCTGGCAATGCAGAAGCTATGCTCAAACTAATTATGCAGCAATGATTTTCCAGTTGAATGATTTGGGCTAAGAATTTTGCTTCACTTACAGATTACTATTTAATGAGAAGCTTGCAATGAAATATTGGAATTTAAGCTGTGTCTGTTTGTTTACCTGAATCATAGACTCTGACAACTGTGTTTCATCCACTTCCAATATCATCGTCTTGATTTCCTTGTAAGGCACCCGGAAGGAGCTCAGGAAGATTGCTGAGAGAGTGGGAAAGGGTCATAATGTATAAAGTGATAAAGAGATCCAAGAGGTAGATCTATCTACATAAAATCAGAGTATACACACATTTTCTAGAACTGCTGTGGAGGAAAGTTCATTAGTACAGTATATGCTCTCTTCCAGGTTAGAGCTGCTACATAAGAATCCATCTAGGTTTCCTATGTAGGTGTCACAGCTAACTTTTAAATCTTTACTTATTTACCAACCATCAGAATCATGCCAATTTTCAAGTGATTTAAAACAACTTAAATAAGTTTGATATGCTATAAAAACCATCATGAAAGTGATAAAATGTCAATATATGCATTTAATATTTGTCTATGCACACATTATTGCCTTGTATAATATTTTCCAGCACTACTAAATAGTTCAAAGTAAAGCATTAAAACAGCTAAGCAATGCATTTCCACTTTACAGGTACTAGCAGCACAGTACAATTCAAACATACTGTAGAAAATATGCTAGAGAGACAGATTTGCACTTAACTAAAACTTAAACTTTAGAAACTATTTTAGAAAATAAAATTCCATAATGAATTTGCTATATGGATAGGGAATGATCATATATTGTTGGGAATTCTCAACGTTAGTTTATTCTTTTTAATAATATATACATTGTTGTATAATCTAATAATCTTTCAAGGAGAGATTTTAATATATATGCTATTATTTGCAGGGCTTTAGACATAATGCTTTGTCAGAGCACCCACCGGTTTCTGCCACATTGCCACGAACTCAGTTCTTAGCATGTCATGGTGGTTCACACCTTTACCCTCAGCACTGAAACGATTATGGCAAGTTTGAGGCCATCTTGAGGTAATCAGTTCATCTCAAAAACGATTATGGCAAGTTTGAGGCCAGCTTGAGGTAATCAGTTCATCTCAAAAAAATAACACTGTCATAATTTATACCCAGTAAACTCGTTATTTTTAAGTTTTTGATTACTTGACTTGCCTTTGGGCTAGAAACTATATGTGTGTGTGTGTGTACATATATATACATATATAATATACATACATACATACAGTATGTCTCACAAAACTCTAAAACCATTAACTGCTTCTGTTTTGAACCCTTTCTCACTCTTGAGAACACGGGTATCTTCTGTGCTCTCACTACCAGTTTTACTTCCATATTTCTGACCCCAAGAAGTCAAAAGATATGAAGGCCTATTATTAATATTCTAAAAGTAAGAAAAAAAACAGGTCCAAAATATCCAGATATTTATAGAATTAAAATGTGTAATCTGCAGCAACATTATCTAGCAAGTAAAAAATATAAAAACCATACGATCACGAAGACTAATAAATGAACAACTAAGAGAATGAGAATTAAAAGGCAATCATCAAAAAATGCACTAAACTAGTTATAGAAAAATAACTAAAAATGAGCGTTAATGATACATAGAAAGAAATAATAAACAGCCAATAAGCTCATCTCTGGATAGAGAAATACCTCCTGAGGACAGAGGCATGGGAATGGAAAAAGCAAGCAGGATTCATAAACTTACGGCGGGAGGCAAGAGAGATAGGGAGGAGAGGTAAGGAGATATGCTTTAGTGTGGGGATTTACAGATGTAAGCCTGTTCCCCTTGACTGGAAGTCAGAGAGTTTGAGCTTCTTTTTGCTCTTTCAAAATTGTTGAAAGCATGTTTGCCTACAAATTCTGACCTAGGGTGTGGTTACTTGGTGTTTTGGACATTAAGATGGTCCACAGAGGATCCACTTCATCCTGACCAAAGGTCTAAGAATGCAAGCCTATTCATGTTCCTTCATTTTTAAAATAGTTTGACATAGGCAGTGGCTGCCTACAGAATACTTGATCTAGGGTGTATTCATTGCATATTCTGCCCAAAGCATCAAATGCTTTACTCAGGAAATAATGCCTTGATGTCTCAAATAGTGAAGCAAGCAATTTTTCTGGTTGTCCTTTGAGTCATATTAAACCAGTCTTTTGCCTTCTTCCCCCCTTTTTGTATTGAGGTACAAAAGCATAATAAAATTAAATGTGGGCTGATTCAGTCTTCAATATACACTGAGTTGCCCTTCCAGTACTATCCCATGTCTTTGTATTTCTTTCATATCTCTGTTCCCCCTACCGTTCGTCCTACTGAATGTTTCTGATCTACATTCCCCCACACTGGAATGTACGAACCCGTCAAGGCTAGATCACGACAGACATCACCAACCAAAACGTGGCTCATGACACTTTAGTATTCAGAGATTTATTTTACCACTAACTACTAGACAAGTAATATTTCTGAAAAGGAAATGCTGTAATGTTTTCGGATCACCAAGACCAGGCACTGATGAAGTTCTAAGACAGTTATATTGAAGCAAGGTTGGAGAGGAGTGAGTTGTCGTGGACTCCTAAGATCACATACGTGATGCAAAGTTCACCACACACACAATCATGTACTTTCTATCACAACTATCAACAGGGACTCTAGGTTGGCAAGTGCGCTGGTAAGCGCTCAATAGAATTTTTTGTATGAAACACCGTGGGTGCTACCTTTAACAGGAAGGCTGTCCCACTGTTATCCAAGACAGTATGAATCAAGTATAGCAGTCAGTGAATGAAATGCTACACTGTCATAGAGGAATGTATTAGTGTGGTTTGTTTTTTTATGTAAAATCCAGCACTAATTGATATCACACCTACTGTATAAGAAGAGCATGTACACAGAACAGTCATAACAATTAAAAGGAAAGTTAGTTCTTCATCAAAACTCAGGATAAGAGGGTTACCTCACATGGAGAGACAGAGAAAAATAGATATGGTTATAAATAAGCCTCTAAATGATGGCTGTTTTCTTTAGCCATGGGTGTTGATTATAAATTATATCACATATTTTATAAGCCTCTCCTAGGTATAATTAATGCATAGCCTAAGAAGATAGATATCATAAGCTTAAATGAAGAGTATAAAAAGAAAACAATACATTGGACAAGTGAGCTACTGTAAGACATACAGCGCTGGCCTTACTCGTGGGCACCTCACTCACTGAACAACTGAGATAATGTAAGACATACAGGGCTGGCCTAACTCAAAGGCACCTTGTTCTATCTTCCTGAAAGGTAATATCTAAACTCAAGGGTCATTTTTGCTAGTTGAATGATATTATTGCTACTTGAAGGTATTGGGCTACACTAGAGAGTTCAGGTTAACAACGTGATTTATGATGTGGGTTTTGAGCAATGGAACAAGCTCTATTTCTGAAGGAAGTGAAAACTAAGACCAGCTATGCAGTGAGGAACTATGATGAAATTCCAGTAAAATCTCAGTATAGGAAGGGTGCTTCCTTTCTTATCAATACTCTGAGCACTGGGTCACCAACTTTCTAGCAAAGGAAGCTGCAAGCTTCAAGTTTGGGTTTCTCTATGTTCTACCCATTCACCTTTTCCAGGCCTGACTTTCATGAACTATTTATTGACATAAAACACGATCCATACTATAGTACCGTTAGTGAATTCTAGAAGTCCTGTAACAGATGCATAAGAGCAGTCTACAATAGCTATGCTGTAATGACCTAAGTTTAGTTAAGAAGGAGAACAGAAAAGAACCGAATACCTATGCTCAACTTAAAGACTTTACAGAAGTCTATATTTCAAATGATTAGAAGTTACGGAGAGTCACATATGAAACATGCAATTGAGGGATCCAATGGGTGCTAGAAAATGAATGTCACCACTCTGGCAGGCTTTGCCCCTCCCAGTGTGACGGGACAGACTACAGCAGCAGCATGGGCTCAGCTAAGTGCAGCACACAGCTTTTGCAAGCAGCAATTGTGTGTTTGTTCAGTGAGGCTATTTATAAATATTTCAACCTTTGCATTGATTTGTAGATTTTAGGGACTGTTTTTTTTTAAAGGTCTAATTCAAACTTTTAAAGAATCTGGCAGAATACATGAATCTCATAAAACTCTTGAGACTTCTCTTGATTGCAGAATTCTATCCGAGTTGTTGGGCCCTAAGTCATTGCCAAAACAATCATGAACTCAACAGTTGGGAAGTAAGCCACCTTTAAACAAGTTAGGTAAATACATGAGTAGCTTTTAGCTCTTGTCTCAAAGTTGGACAGCATGTTTCAAAGATAGCAAGTGACACAGCAGAGGTACATCAGGTTTCTCTTTGGTAATATTGAGAAGGGGATCTCTCAGGTCAGTTGTCAGCATTCTCCTACCAACTATCCCATGAAGCTGTTTCATTCGAAACCAGCTGTTATTGTCTAGACCAGACTAATCTTACGATTCAATACCTCAAGACTGTGTTTTATAACCAGAAAACTACTTTGACTCCAAATATTCTTTTAGTGGCAATAAGCAGCTGCTAAGGCATGGTAGAGTTTAAATCGGAACACTTGGGTACAATCTGAAAGGGTAGCAATAAACATCTAATGCATTACACCAATATGTAGTGATGTAGCTTCTGGATCTTTTCGATGAATGGTTTTCTAAGACATGTTTCTCAATTAAATAACTTAGAAAAATCACCCTCTACCTAGAGCAATCAACATGAACAGGATCCTTCTCTAGGGCAATATTGTGGCTTTGTAACCTACAAACAGGAATGCACATATATTTTATGTATATTATGCACAAAGACACTCAACTGCTGTCAGAATAAACCACCTAAAATTCAAGGGTTTTTAACTGAAAATCCACCAGATTCCCTATCAATAATATCATGCTGAAAGTTATCTGGTGGGTTGCAATAAATGTGAGAAGAAACATGGAACTTGCACCAAAGAAAATAACAATTACTACAGTAGTTTACAATCTCTGAGTTCATGACATTTTAGTACATGATCTGTAATTTACACAAATAAATAACCTTGTCCAGAAAGTCAATTATCCAACTTTGAGTAGAAGACATTGACTAAATTAGCTGATCCATTCAGGAAGCACTGTATTCAAATGGCTGCATTCAGAACTATAAAAAGGTCGTTTTAAGTCAAGAATAACAATTTTAATGCTGGAAACACTTGGTTTTCAAAACATGAAATTATTTTTCTGAGATTACACAGTATAACTCTGACAACATCCAATGAGAAATCTGCAGTGCTTCTATGTGAGACAATGATAGCGCAGTGAAAAATTCTCATATATGCAGATATTTAAGGCCCATAATTTAAGTAATGTACTATGCACATGCAAAAATATCATTTCCAATTGAGAAAAAGAAAAAAATACATCTCAGGGAAAGGGGACTAGGCAGTATAATGTAATTATTGTATTACAAGGATGGACAACTCTGAAAGAGACCACAAGAACAATCAAATGCTTCCACCCAGAAGTGATCTCATCTCCATTTACATATTCAAAGGCTCAAGCAAGTCACAAGATGATAACAATATAAAATAGGCCAATATATTGATGGAGGTGGGTCATCTTTCTATCTGTTGTTTCATTGGTTAAGTAATAAAGAAACTGCCTTGGCCCCTTTAATAGGACAGAAAATTAGGTAGGCGGAGTAAACAGACAGAATGCTGGGAGAAAGAAGCCGAGTGAAGAGTCGCCATGATTCTCCCACTCCAGACAGACGCAGGTTAAGATCTTTCCTGGTAAGCCAGCTCGTGGTGCTACACAGAATATTAGAAATGGGTTAGATCAATATGTAAGAGCTAGCCAATAAGAGGCTGGAACTAATGGGCCAGGCAGTGATTAAAAGAATACAGTTTCCGTGTAATTATTTCGGGTAAAGCTAGCCGGGTGGCGGTGGGAAGCAGCCCTGCCGCTCATATTTCAACAATATATGCAATCAATCTATACCCCAAAAAATGAACTGAATATTGGCCAATAGCATTAATACCACCATAGTAGACCATAAAGATCTAATCTGAGTCTACATTGGAGTGGAGAGTCTTTTCTGAAACACTAATAGAAAAACTAGAAAGCCCAGCTTTTACACATATTTCTCTCATATAACTCTCTCCTTAATCAACTGCATAGATCATTATCCTCTGGCTGGAGAATTGTTTGGTTCCAATATTTGCCAAGAGCTCACTCGAGGCATGTAACAATTGAGAAGCAGGCTAAAAGCCATGTTAACACTACTTATCCCTCTAGATTCTTCATATGTCCCTCTTGCATCACCAGAAACTAATATACAAAGGTCAAATTATCTCAGCTCCAAGCAAAACCCTCTATGATGCATTTAAGATGCAGTAAGAAATGAATTAGGAACAAAATTCTTGCCTTCTCTTATAATAATACAGCCAGGAAGACAATTGAACACTATGTATTTAGCTCCCATAACAGTAATTAAATCTAAAATATTTCCAGCAATGCTTTTGAGGACAAGACTCTGAGCTGCTCAGGTAGGATAATGAAATTCATTTTCCTCCTCATCTTTATTTCCATTAATATTCTAACTACTGGCCTGCATGATCAAGTGTCACAAATAATAGATATTTGGGGGAATAAAAGAATAGATGGATTACTGATTCTTTTATCAAAGTGTGATATCATTACCCAAATTCCTCATCATTAATACTTGAAAAAAAGAACATTAAAGAGCCTTTCCTTTTATATTTGTGGGAGGCAGAATTTCATCTTAAATTCTTTTCTTATTTTCTAGTATATATTAATCTTTTCAAGAATTTAATCTCATAATTTGCATGGAGAGTTATATTTGAGTTTAGTATTCAAGTAAAGAAATTAAAATAATAAAAAACAAGACACAAAATGAGTACAAAATGAGTAGATTTCAAGAAACAATCCACAGAGAATCGATCTGCTAATGATATTCATATGTGATATACTTACAAAGGTTCTGAGCAATTTTAGGATCTAGAAATTTAAGTTCCTTGATTCTTTTCTTAATAACTTTCTTGTCTTCAAAATCATCTGTACTCCTTTTTGCTGAAAGACAAAAGAAAGATTTATGCTAAAATCAGCAGGAACTTCAAGGGCAAAAGGGCAAGAAATGAACTTTTTCAAACAAAAAAGTTAACATATGCATATAATAAATCATAGAGTAAGAAAACCACAAATATTATCACCTACCACCTGGACATACACTGCTACAGGAAAACACTGGTGAGTCAGACTTGAAAATTTACTAAGGTTGAAGACTGAACTGGAAAGAGCTTGTAAAACAGTTATAATGTGGAAAATGCTAGTGTGAAGTGTGGGAGTGTATGTAGTAAGATCACTTGAACAAATGAGAACACAGTTATAGCAGTGGATAAACTTAATTTAGAAAGGGTTAAGAAATGATCCCAACAACACTAAACAAAAGATACTAAACAAATGGCTTCTTTGTTTGATATAGCATTTATTTAAAACTACAAATGTTTCAGTAATTATTCAGTTAATACAGTATTCTTCATAAACACCATGTGCTTTCACTGTAAATTTTATTTGCCCTAAGGGAATACAAATTATATTCCTACATACTGCATAAACACAGGGCTGATTTTATTGCATGGTTACTTTTATTCTTTTATTGTAATAAGAAGCACTGAGCACCAGCTGAAAAATGTTAGGCTGGGCGATGCTAGATGAAGCAGACATCCCAATATCACAGAATTTAAGGCCCAATACAACTGACTGGAAAATAAATGGCCGTCAAAGTACACTGATAAACTCACAAATTTTCAGTAAGAGCCACAAGATAAAAGACAATTCTCAGGTATGTAGACCAAGTATGACCTTTCTGAGAAAATGGATAACTAATTCAAGGCTTGAAGAAGGCCAGGTGAGAATGTGAAGCAGGAAGAAAGGAGAGAAAATAGGTGTGTGTGTGTGTGTGTGTGTGTGTAAGATGCACATTCAATGGCAAAGATCAAAAACACTAATGACAACTTATGCTGGGGAGGATGCAGGGTAAACACACCTGCATTGCTAGTGGGGGTACAAGCTGGTACAGCCACTTTGGAATCAGTGTGATGATTTCTCAGAAAATTAGGAAACAACCTACCTCAAGACCCAGCAATACTACTTTTGGGTATGTACCCAAAGGACATGTGCTCAACTATGTTCATAGACCCTGGAGCAACCTAATGCCCCTCACTGAAGAATGAAAAAAAAAATGTCATTTAAATAATGAAGTACTAAACAGCACAAATAGTGACTGAAAGGCGAGAAGGGAAGATCACTATAATCACAAAGAGTAAATACAACCTGGGCAAGGCATAGAGGGAATGGATGAGCACAAGGGCTGCACCAACAGAGGTAACTAAACTAATTATTGCTCCTAAGCCAGTCTCTCTGAGGTCCAGACTGGATATAACTGAATGTCTAGTAGAAGTGTCAATATCACATGTCTAGAGTTAAACTCCTGAAGTAGACCTCCCTCCATATCCCTCTTCCAATATCAACCCTTACAGCAGAAAAGAAGCATACTCTTAATTCAGTGGCTCAAACTGAATAGTCTGCACTTCTATGGCAAACATAGCTAGTCCATCAGAGTGTCTAATGGGTCTTACCTCCTAAAAACCAAATTAACCAACACAATCACTCAAAAACATCTCCCTGGCTGCTACTTCTCTCCTCCTAGGACTACCATGTTTTCCCAACTTGATTATAACTGACCCCTTGCTAGTCTTGCTTGCTGCCTAACTGCAAATTATTTACACCTTCTCTGCCATACTACAGAGAAGGAATTCTACCCAAACCCGCTAAAAAGCCCTTGGATGCCTTACGCATCTACAAAACCTACACCCAGCCTACCCAACATCTTTACTATGTCTTTTAACATTTTATTCCAGAGCATTTATTTATTTTTCTGTCTCTTTCCACTAGAAAGTAAGACTGCTTATAAAGGATTCAAAGTCAGCACACGGGGCATGTGCGTATCCATGATCAGCTTGGCAGTGTTCACAAAAAGCACAATATTGGATCAGCCTATGTGTACTTCAAAGAGTGAATGGATAAAGAACAACCAAACCCAGGCATTCACAGGGAAACTGATGTAACCAGAGTTCAATAATGTGAGCCAGATTCTAGAGGCAAACACTATGTGTGAAACACACTATGTGAAATCTAAAGGAAACATTGAGTAGCAGAAATAGAATGACAAACATTGGGGAAGAAGAACTGCATCACAGAGGAGGACAGGAATGGTTAAAAAAGATAATGGAGGACAGAAATGAACAAAGCATATATTATACATAGATGAGTAGATCATGCCACACTGAAACACTATTTTGTAATAATAAATACTAGAAAGGAACCATCATCTATCACTGTACTGTTAGCAAAAACAAAGCCTGGGCGCTAGATACTAAGTATCTTTTGTGTAGATAGCAGACTGTGTGTAAATAGAAGAATTCACAAAGTCTAAGAGAGGTACTGATACTTTCCTAGGTGGCAAATGAGGCATAGGTTTGAACTCGGCCAGTCACATCAAACAGGCAACTGGACATGAAGACATAAAGAAGAAAAATCTAGAATGGGGAAAACAGTATCTACCATTCCCAACAGTCACGCTATAGTTGTATGTTTCCTAGATGATAATTACCACAAAAATCTACTTCCCAGTACATAATACCTTCAGCCATTTTATCCTGTCTAAAGAATGAGAGCTGAAATCTATTAACAATGGCTTAATCCTCTTTGCTTAATCATGCCAAATAACAATCATCTACTTTGTTTAAGGTAGAATTTATATTTTATTTTTACGACTCCCAAAAGAAGGGCAGACTCTAGTTTTTAAGGCTGAGTTCTCATCAGTACCCTCTCACAAGTGGAAACACGTCCGAGTGTGTTCTGAAGAAAAAGCCCAAGGAACGTAAGTTTCCAATAAATCTTTAAATAACTGCCAGTGAAAAACTCTGAGGAATGCCACTGAAGACCATCCACGTTTCCTGTTTCCTCACAAGCGTGACCGTCCTTGCCACAATGAGGGAAGGAATGCTAGGATAAGTGATCTTAGCAACAGACCGACGGCTTTTACTCCAATAGTTTCTATACTGCAGGATACTGAATATCACAATAAAACAAACTAACCCAAACATCCAGGATCTTTAAAAGTGAGAAGCTTCCCGTTTTCTCTTTTTCCTTAAAATCGGCCAGATAGCTGGCTACTTTTAGTCAGAGAAAAGCAGAGAAAAGACCTATGTAAGTGTCATAGATAAAGCAGCAGTCCATGGCAGTATTACATTTCCCCATGTGGATAGAGAAAAAGAACACTTTTAACGGGCCCCTTTACACTTCTGCTATAGTGCCATTCACCAACATGTCCTTCAGAGAGGCAGACAGAGGCTGGTAACATTCTCTTGACTCTACAAATTCGGGGGTAAATAAGCTTCCTATCTGTATAAATCTCATAGCTTCTATTATTTTGTCATAGAAACGGAAAACAGACAAAAATAAAAAGGATTCATTACAGAAAAACACAACTAAATATAAATAAAGGAGAGCAATATTTATTGGAAATAAAGTTTTTCCACTAAATTCCACTCCCACATCCACACTAGTAATATCTCTGTGAAATACTAACAGGCCACGCCCCTGAAGTGGAAAGATGGAATTGATGGCATATACTTCCACATCTCAGCCTCATCGTGCCCAGGCCCTGAAGCCATCTAAGAACAGTGTCCTCTAAGGGAAGACAGAAGAGTGGCACAAAACAACTGCTTTCATTCAACTTTCTTAGCAGAGGAAAGGAACAGCATCAGAGTGCACAGCACAAAACATCCCCCACAGTAAAGCGAATACACCCCACTACACCAGGGTGTGTGCTGTATCTTCAGCCAGTGCAAATACACCTTCACCTCGAGTGTAAATTTTAGTTTTCCTGGATAACATGGAACTCTGAGTCAGACGGTCAGATTATTAAATCTGTCTATGCTTGTAGGCTAGTCAATTGCCATTAGAGTCTGTGTTTAATCTTACTTCCCAGATATGCAAAGTAACACTCCATCTTTCCATGAGAAGATTAATCCTGTTGAAAAGTGTCCCTGATCACTAACACAGTCTACGCTGCATTTTATAGGCTTTACGTCAGAATTAAGTCAAAGATGACTAAACATTCTCTGTTGCAAAGAGCCATGAACTGAAAAAGTCTTTTTAAATTACATCTTCACTTTATTCCTTTCCTATGTTCAATGTTTCAAAAATAGCAGCAAAATTATATGAAGAATCTCCTTTCAAAATCTTTTCTTTCACACTAAATTTTCCATTAAAAATTATAGTTCCATGGTACATGATTATACATCTTATTCAAGCACATTTTCCATTATGTTCTAATCAGATTGATTTAAAATGTGACCTTTGAGAAATTAGATTCCATATAAATTTTATCATAAATTTCATATGAATTTTATCATACATTATTTCACTATTAAAAAAAGAATATGTATGTCAAAATTTGTTAGCAATTTGAACATAAAAAGACAGTTTTCACTTCACAATGGAATATTTTCTTTAAGTATGTGCTGTTTGTGAATGTATAATGTATTTTTATTAATTCAGACTAAATGTATATTACAGATTAAATGTACAAAACATGAAACACTAAAAATGTATCTATTGTTCATCTAACGCACATGTTATAAACTTTTACACAGTAATGATTACAATAAATTGCTAATTTTAATTACATCAACTCCTGAACACAATAAGGTGATATCAAAGCTGTGGAAAATACAGATTTGTACTGAACTGAAAAAGTAAGTAATCTCCATAATAATAAGAGATAATAAGCTTATTTGCAGAAAAAGTAAGAATAAATAATATATTTAGGGCATGAGGCCTGGAAAGTCTTAACAGTGTTGAAAGTGAAGAAAGCCAAACCTCTGGTGTGTGTGTGTTTAAGAATTAATAATGACTATTACTATTAGTATTAGTAAGGAGTAAGGGTTGGGGCGGGGGAATGAGGCACTTAAGGATATCCTACAAAACTGCTAATGTCTTTGTTATTATAGATATTCTAGGATGCTCACAAAGAATAAAAACTTTATAAACTTTAGAAGCACAAGAGTCATAGAATATGAAATGCCATCCGTTCATTCTATAGATGAGAAATCCTGACTGCAGAGGTTTTTACAGGTAGTCAAAGAGTTTGGCTGTGACCAGATTTGAGCTGTAGCCACTGTCCTAACACAGATCTGAACTACAAAGTGGTTTGCAGCCAGTGCACTAGATAAAGAAAACTCCCATTCTGTTGCGTTATCACTTGATGCAATATGCCCTTGCTCCACGTGCTCAAAAAGAGTGCCAAGGAAGATAAACAGGCCCAAGGGAGAGAAGAGGCATACACACTCTTTTGAATACAATTAGCTGAACAAAGCTTTGGAAAAAAATTACAGGTCAGGATTGAAAGTCAGTTCACCCATCAGTCTCTCCTGTGAGAGATAACGAACTAGCTAGGCTTCGGTCTCTGCTATATGGTGCAGATGAAATGATGGACAACTTTAAGAAATGGAACTTAAGGGGAAAAAAAAAGAGGTAAGAAAAGGGCCTCCCACTATTGGTGGTTTCAATATAATAACATGGTTTTATATAAGATTTAGAAAACTCAGAAGAATAATATAAAACTCACAGGTGAAGGGGAAAAGATATAATATGAAAGAAAGCATGTACACATGAGCATGAATGAACACACACACACACACACACACACACACACAGAGGTTTGACTTACAATACAACCTTGGCAAAGTATGCAAGGAAACAGCTTAGTCCTAAGAACCCTAATTATATGAACTTGCTTTAGTCATCCCTGATCTCTTAGACCAAATTCTAGTATTTGCAGGCACATAAACAAAAAGATATGCAACTAACTACACAGAAAACATTCAGGGTCAAATACATAGGCTATGCTTCTGTTCAAATATTAATATGGGACTGCCATAAGCAATCAAGCGTTTTTCTGGCAAAAGAAGTTTTTTGACAATTCAAAGCTATAAACTATACAATGTTTACAAAGAGTGGTTGAAACACTAAATGAAAATTATGCAAAAGTGTATTTCATCTACAGCAATCATCAAAGAAGTAGCAAATATATGCATATTTCTCATTCCATGCCATTCTGCTTCAGTAGACAATCTCACAAAACAAATGGTCTAGAAGGGCTTTACAGTTTAGGACCTGCAAAGTTAGGGAGGAGGAATTCGTTACTTGATAAAGCTTTGAAGCTATCTATAGTTGCTTGCTCTGTTTTTAACCACTATGACATTTCTACAGCCAACTATCTAGGCAGGGAGAAACTTTCTGATCCAAACAGTGTTACCAATATCTCCTCCTTCTTCAATCTTCTCTCTCCCACTTCCTTTCCCTCCGCTATTTCCTCATTGTTGCTATTTTGGCTAGGATTTATTTCATTTGCTTGTTAAATAAGGTCTCACTATGTAGAAATCCTTGGCCTCATACTTGTTATGATGTGTACTGGTTTCTTAAACTCCTGTCTTACAATCAAGAACATTGAGGTTACAGATATGAACTACCGTAACAGGGTTGTTTGTTGATTCCTATGAGGAATACATCAATGAAAATATTTTTATCTTTTCTCAAAAGCTAACCTCAACCACAGAAATGAGCAACTTTATTTATTTGAAAATTATTACACCCACACTTAAAATGAACCAATAGCTCGAGATGTGCTTTATATTAACAGCCACTTACAACCAAGGTCTTACATACCACAAAAAGAAAAAAAGGAAGGGTGTTTTCCAAGTTTACAAACACTTAAACAGAAAACTGTTGTGAGTGAGAAAAATAAGGTGAAAGCTAAGCTTCTTTGGGCGGGGTGGAGCAGAGACAGACTACACTTGTTACTGGAAAGGTCAGTTTGATAATGTGGATATAAAGTCGATGAGAAAAAGGAATAGAGCATTAAAGATAAAAACCCCACTGGGAAAGAAACTGTATCCATTAGTCCCATGATCTTTCTTGGCTCACTTAGATAACTCAGAAAAATACTCCTATATCATTTTCTATGTGCCTAAGTATTTCTTTCCCCTAAAGTACTGTTCTACCACCAGCTCCTTATGAATTCACTGAAAGACTGGTGTTTCTTCATCATGGAATACTATAAGTATTCAAAACAAAGTATTTTTATCACTAACTGACAGTTGGCAGCCCATGCTTCTCATGTATATGCTGTGATAATACGAGAAGGCAGAAATATGTCTCTGCTAGAAGAGACTGCAGAGCAGCCTCTGAACACTAATACATGCCATGCTAATGCTCACACCAGAGAAGAACCTATTACACGAAGAATGAGAACTCAGAGTACATTCCTAATCACAAAAAAAAGGATTAAGTCCACATGAGAATGTAGGTAATTCAGGATCTGCAGCATGCTGTAGAACAGGAAAACTTAATATGCCAACTTATTAGTATCTGGACACACAGTGCTAAGCATCTTGAGACTAGAAAGAGTAGCCATGAATTTTATTAACTAAAAACAAAAAAATGTAATATCATAGTAGTGAGCACCACCATGCCTGGTATATCAGTGTTGGGGGGCAACATAACACATACCTTCATGGAAATTCCACTCACCATGAAATGAGCAGACTTAAGAAACAAACATCATACTACTTAAATCCAATGACAGCGAGCTTGCAAGATTTTGTTTAGTGTGTTTGTTTTGCTGCATCTTGTATTTGTTGTAAAGCTGACCAAGAGTAGAGAATGATAACACAAACTTCACCTACACAGGTCTCCATAATATGAAGAGTTCACGTGAGGAATTAGCAGAGTTTATGTTATAGCCTATTAGGAAAAATTACAAATGACCTTAAGGTGAGAGGGAAAAAAAGTGTTTAACTAGGTAAATGGATGAATGGAAGGAAAAAAATTACTAGACACAGAAAGATGGAAGGTGTCATGATTGTTGCATAGCAATGGGAATGCCATGAAATTTTGTTAAAAATAGCCACAAATACTAAAATCTTCTTATACCATCTGTTTAAAATTAGAAAAATTATCTTTAATGGCATTCATTTCAAATCATTCTAAAGACGTTTTTAGTCTCTTGGTATTACAAAGTAGTTAACATTAAGAAGAGTCAATGCTTTGATTTTAAAATGAAGAGAAAACATTCTAAGTGAGCATGAAATCAACACAGCAGAGGAAAATTGGATCAAGTACAATTCACAAGGCCGAAGCCCAGACATGTTCAGGGGAGTGAACAACTGCTTGCAGCACTACAGAACACATGGACACAGTATTTTCCTGTCCCAACAGGAGCATGCTGAAATATATTCAAAAAAAGTATGATACTGCTCCTGGCATTGCCTATGCACCTCCTGTGAATTTCTTCTCCAAACTGTATGAGGAATGGTTGGACAATTGATATCATAGAGAACTAAGTCCCGACTCCATTTTCTACGATGCCCAGCATGTAAACTAGCTCACAGCAGTATTCCCAGGAAAGACTGACTTTATTTCTCTTTCAACATTGCCTATTCCCCTCTACTTCAGACATAATAGTAGAGTGCTCTCATCTTTCCTCTCCTTCCATCCTGAAGAGCAGGTGAGCTCAGAAAGACCACCATCTTCTGCAGCTCTAGATGTGCCACTGGCACCTGGACAAAGTGAAGAACCAATTCTGGAAAAGGAAGCGGAGAAGACCTTTGCACTCAGCCTCAAACACTTCAGCCAGGACGAAGAGCCACGAGAACTCCCATGGCATATCTAATAACAGGAAAGAGATCCTCTGTCCCCTTTTATTGTGGATCCACTTGTGTAGTTCTCACTAAGGGATGTCCAGGGAAAAGGAAAGGTAACCAGATTGGGATCAAAACTCCTGTAAGTTTTCTAAGTGCCAAAACTCAAGGAAGAGAACTCCTAAAGAGAAACAATACTTCCTAATATCTCCCAGTGATAGTATTCTTTAATAATATCCTAAATTCTGTGTCTTTTAGACAATTTTCTAATTACCCAAATCCTACTTTACCACAACCACAAACTGCTATTCAAATAAAAAGTAGACATGCTCATATTTCCCCACATACATGAACAAATACATACATGAACAAATACATACACATACATACACAACAGATAAACATGTACATGTACATTTATATACAAATATATACATATACAACCTACATTTACATATACACAAACACATGCACATAAAAATATATATACATGACAAACAGCACACAGATACATATGAAACATAAACACACATACACACACCAAAAAACACATACAACACAAAAAGGAAAAATAAAAAAACAGGAACTAATGGAATTATTCAATGAAAGGGTAATGGATGAAATTTTTCATTAATGGGATTGCAGCAGCTTAAGTCATATGAGAAGAAAAAAAAAATACCTCCCTTTTTTTTTTTGGTTTTTCGAGACAAGGTTTCTCTGTGGTTTTGGAGCCTAAAAATACCTCCCTTTAAACTCATTTGCTTCCCAGTTATGTTGGGCTTCCTGACCCTTGAACATTTACATTATAAAGAGAAGAATCTTTATAGCAACTGAAATAGCCCTATAAATTCCCCTTTTAACTGATTAAAAACTATCTCAAGTTTAAATGCTTAATGAAATTGTCAGAGCGTAAATGTTAATGTTCAAAAGAGAAAATGTAAACACTGCACAGACCAACATACCCATGTTTAGAAACTCCTATCAACTGTGAAGCTCGGGAATATGTCAAATTTCTATCTTTAAGATATTCTCCTAGAAGATGTCCTATGTGTGACACGATTATGTGTGTGCCTGTGTAACACTAGAAATACAAGCTGGGGGCTAGCTGGGTAAGGAATCTGCCTCTGAGTTTTGTCCCATCACTTTTCAGTCTTCTTATTTTGAGATATTCCTGAAGAGTTGTCCATGGTGGCCTTGAACTTCTATGTAACAGGTTTTCTTTTGGGTCACCCACCAGCTATCAAATCATGACATGGAGAATTTTTATTTTTATTGAATAATCAGCCTTATCTTAGCTCTTATTTCAATCTGTTTCCTTTATGTTTTGCCTCTGGCCTTTTACCTTTTCTTTCTGTATGTCCTACTTTCCCTGCTTCTTCTGTGTCCATCTGGCTGGTCACAGGCACCTACTTCTCTCTCTCAGTCTATCCCCGATCTTCTCTCTGGCCCAGATTTCTCTACTTAATTGTCTGCCTGCCAGTCCAGCCTATCCCTCTGGGCCTTACCTATGTAGACCAATCAGGTGCCTTAGGGAGGCAAAGTGAAACAAATGCAGTACACTTTTACATAACTGAACAAATGCAACATAAAGAAATGCAACACATTTTTGGATCATTAACAAAGGCAGCATAAACAAATGTAACACATCTTTATATAGTTAATGAAATTCCCACAGTATTTGTAATTTTCCTTCCTCAACTATTCATATGGCTAAGATTAAATCTGGCTCATGGTCATATTCTTAGACTAGCTTATGTCATATTAAAAATATCAAATTTATGCTTTGTATAAATAATTGATCTGGAACCTTCAGGTTCCTTTTCCTCAAGTAAGTGAAACAGCAGAAAAATCATCCAATTTAAAAATAAATAAATAAAAGTGGCACGACAGGAAAACTAAAGATCATCCAGGCCATTTGGAGACTACTGAAACCATGAAAACAATGGAGCCCATGGAAATGTGATGGAATGTGAACAATTTATTACACACCCAGGGAAAACAAAGAGAGAAAATACTGAGGGTAGCTACTAGAAACATCCTTATCTTTCCTGAAAATCCTTCCCACAGTGTAGCCATACCAGAATTAAGGACATTCAATTCCTGAAGAAGAGACACACCCAAGCACTAGGAATTATTCCACAACAAAAGAAAGTCAGGTTTTTCTTAATACCTTTGATCAGTCTGAAGGCTATGTCCTTGAACTTTGTGAACCAAGTACTTACAGAAGAAATTAATTACTGCAATTACCAAACGTTCTTGTGTGTGTGTGTGTGTGTGTGTGTGTGTGTGTGTGTGTGTGTATAACAATGGGCTGCTTATTGTAAAAAAGTATTTAGAATATGAAGCAATCATGGCTCCAGCAAGTTAAGACGCCTCTGTGGCTGAGAGAATTGTTGCAGGGATTAGAGTGAGGAGTTCAGAATTTAGATGTATTCTACAGGACATTCTCCTCTCCTCCTCTAAAGGCAGAAACCGGGAGAAAAAAGTTTTCTGGGAGGAACAGACACTTGGGCAAAAGGTACATAGGGCATGACAAAAGAACAAAAAGAAACTGGAAATCCCACAGGAGAATATTTTATGTCAAGTTTTATATCCTTAACTCAACAGAAAAATTATCTTAATACAACTAATAATCCACATGTGTTCAAGAGTAAGAAGAGAGGGTGGTATGTTCAGAGAGCAATGAACAGGACAGAGGATTTTGAATTACAATTTGTAAAGGAGTGGGTGTACAATAAATACTAAAATGCTAAGTAGATATGCTTTCTGAAATAAGGGCTACATCAAAATCAGTGGGAAAGATCATGGTATAACTTCTTGTAAATTTAATACATATTATAGCGTACATATGTATTAGTAGCTCGGGGTAAGAAACCGAGAAGAGAGAATCATTTCTTCTAAAAGAATGCATCCAAAGGCTCAAGAAACAAGCAACATATAAGACACCGGTGTGCACTGAGCTATATAGTGATCAAGGGAAATTCCTATTCACATGCTTAGGCTCTGCTCAGCTCTGGGAGAACCCATGCCTTTTCAGCTCCTCATACTCTACAGAGGATGTAGGAAATTTTCACTTCCATCCTCACACTTGAGCAAATATTCTTCAGAATAACTATTACTCATATTTCTTTCATTGCAGATGGGGGTTCCTTTCGATCACAAGCATCATTTGAAATAATTGACTACTGAATATACTGCTTTCTGAATGGAGTTTATTGAATTAACAGAATCCTGCTTATGTAAAATACTTGATAAAAATTGCTTTTAATTTGCAGAGAAAAGGTCATTTCTAAATAGTTATTATTTAAAAATAAAACAAATGAGTTATATACTACACTCTTGAGATTCATTTATGCTCAGGTAATCTTTTATCTTTCTAGTTAAACAATACTGTATAAATTAGGATTTGAAAATAAAATTAAGTATGCTATTCTAGCTAATTACTCTATTATTCTGGATTTGTTCCCTGAGAAATCATAATTCCTAATTCATTAAATGATGCAAATGGAGAAGGACCTTTGAAAACTAGAAATTCTCCCACACACTTACCAGAGAAACCTCTTTAGAGCAAAGGCCATCACTGGTAGAGGGAAAAAAGTCTATACACATGTGTATATGGGAAAATATAAGCACCAAAAGATGTATATAGACACATAATCTAGCTAATTTTTATTTTAATCAAATAAGTTTTAGCAAATATATTATTTTGCATTTTAGCCATTTTCTAGTGCAATAAACCCTATATGCTTATCCTTGGCTACATAGATAGATCAACAACATTCTTTTAAAGTAGTCTATCAACTGGCAATATGCTATCTATAAAAATACTGCAGCTACTTGCTACCTTCCGTTTTGATGACTATTTCCATTGTTTCTAAACATTTGTTTACCAATACTATTATTATAGTACAGTCAGACTTTGTGTTAATAATAACCCTAGCAATAAAGGTAAAGTCAGGAAAGCAGTACACACACACACACACACACAGAGAGAGAGAGAGAGAGAGAGAGAGAGAGAGAGAGAGAGAGAGAGAGAGCGCACATTTAGTGTTTTTATTCTCCCAAACATATCAGCATTCATATCTGAACAATCACTCAACCCCTGGCCCCTTACAAGAAAAGGAATGTCATCAACTTGCCTCCATCTGAACAGTTCTTCTAGTAGTACAATTTTTTTACGTCCATTAATGAAGATCAGCAGTTTCAGAGTCCTGAATCTCTACCCTGGAAGGAAGTCTACCTTCGAGATATAACTGAGAACTGGAGAGTAAACTCTCCAAGGCCAAGCTGTTATCCAGAATAAACATAAAATATACACTTGCTGATTTGAGATCACCTCACTGTGCAACCCTCCATTATCCAGAGGTCACCTAGAAAGCACTGCTACAAGGGCACCCAAACTGGAAGAGGTCTCAATGTGGGGCTACTCCAAGGACTCCCTTGTCACTAAAGAGAAGCACTTCAGCTGATCCATTCACTTCTTCATTCACTCATTGATCCACTCACAAAATCACAAGCCAATGACTTAAGCTTATTGAAGATGGACAGAGCAAAGTAAGGCACAAGGCTATTCTTAAAGCTCAAGTGAAATTGGGACAGTGAGAGACAAAACTATACAATAACACTATCACTTATGTCAGAGGAGAAGGATTGTAGGGGTCAGGCATCTTTTGATATTTATCTTATCAGAAGTCCACTGAAAGAGTTTGTGAAAAGGTTATTTTGCCTCAATTCTTTGAGGCCAATCAAGGAAAAAGATCAATGGAGCATTTGGTAGGATCAAAGAAGCAAAAAATAACTTTTCGCAGATGAATCAGAAAGTCATCATGCTTTAAGTGGCATTACCTGTGGTTCTTAAAATAAAAATGGGGACAGGTTTAGAAGACACCTCTTTTTGCCTCTTCTGTGGAAAGTCACTTTCTAAACATAAACACATGCTTTATACATGTACACAATAAACATACAAAGTACAGTCCAGTTCTGAAAAAGAACTAACAGAGAATACAGAAGGTAAATACACAAAAATTTAAAAGGCAAGAGTGCTATGCATTTTTAGTCCTATTTGGCACAAGGCAATGGAAAACCAGAAAAGTTTGTCTCAAAATGTATAGTCACACATGAACACTCAAAGGTTTCTGTGAAGTTTTTTAAGCAATTGAGGTCTCAGACCTCACCTTTTATTGTCCCTCCACATAATGTGACACAGTTACACTAAATGTCTAAGGGCCTCTACGTTCTGTCCAGTAGGAGGACTTGTGAACATGCTACTTCGTTACCTGAGCTCATGTCACTCGATTGCTTGACTAATTCCTGCTCTTCTTCTGTGTTTTAATTTAAGCTCTGGGTCATCAGAATGTTCCCAGGATGGTCCACTCTAAATTGGAAACCATCATCCTCCCTTGCTATGGATCTGCATAACACCAAATACCATGGTCCCTGTTCTGGTGCCTGGCTATTTACAGTCTTCATTAGACTACATACCACACAAAGAAAGTAGTACCTCTGCCTGGCTTAGGATTATGTTCTGGGAGTTAGGTCAGTGCCTTTTATAGGGGAGAATATCCCATACTGTGTAGCCTGGCAGCCTAGTCAGTCAACTGGTTGTTTGGATGGCAGGATGATTCACCATGATTGGCTCATAAACCAAATTGAGAGCACTGCTTGCTGAGGGCCGATAAGTGCACCCTAGGTATAATACTTAGAAGCAGCTGGCCGAGGAGTCTGATTTGTATATCCAATTTCAGTCAGCAACAGAAAAAAGGCCACAATAGCACAGAAGACTTAAGCACTAACACAATAGAAATTACAGAGCTCTGAGAGGGGAAAATGTCCTTAAGCACAAAGATGCTGGGCTAAGAGAAGCACTTTGTAGTAGGGATTATGCACAGAAACGCCAGTGTCAAGAGGTCCAAGACAGCATAGCCCTGGCATTACAATCCAGTGGTTAGGCTTGTTTGGCGTGCAGTCTTGGGTGTGAATCATCCCTGCTTTGATTGTTTCAGGAAGTAAAGAGAACTGAGTATTTTCTATGATCGCGAATTCTAACAAACAAAATTAAAAAATGGAATTTAAAATGTAAAAGCAAAGTTCCCACATGAAAATAAATGGAAAGTACCACTTGAGCTCACACTGAGTCGGCAATGATTCATAGGAAACTGTCTCAACACAGCACACAAAAAGATTTCTCAAGTATCAGCAAATAAACCAATTATCAGATACCAAATGGTGTTTCTACTTCCAGACATTCGGAATCTCACGTACAACTCTCAAGTTTTTCATCTAGTAACTGACAAAACAACAGATACAGGTTCCATTAATATTACAGTCCCTGATTATTTAAGGAGTATGTCTACTTTTTATCCTTCAATAAAATGATGCAAAGTGCTATGATCCTTTCATGCTGGCCTTACAACTCAAATATCTAGTTAAAAGCAAATATTTGTATAGCATTTTACAGTTATAAATCAAAGAGTCCCCTTGGTGCACAAAATTCATAATTACCAATGATGGGAAAATGAGAAAAAAGCTTCTGTAACATTATTTAATGCTGTTCCTTGCATAGTCAGTTCTTCAAAAGAAAAATTGTATTTGAAGTTCATATTTAATAGGTAGCAAATACTGTATTCCTTGCAATTCATATAAAACCCTAAAGAACATATACAACAAATATCCATTATTCTGTAAATAACGAATGAGGAAAAAACACTTGGGCCATCATTTAAAATACTTGTAAACATACAATATGACATAGATTGGCAGTAAAAACTGAGGAATGTTAATTTGTTTATATAAATGTTATACATGATACTTCCCCTTTGATCATGGAAAATTTCAAAGTTACTATTTTTAAAATGTAAGCACAAAATAAATGTGTTAAGGGTCTCTGTATTTTCAGTGATTTCTCATTGTCAGCATACTTTTACAATAATATGAGATGCAAAAATTAAAGACTTTGAGAATTTGGTACATTAGGAAAATAATGTAAAATAAAACCAAAGCTGAAGTGTTGTGCTGCACACTGGGGTCAACAACACCACATCTATTATTCAGCTGAAACACAAAATTGGCCTCGAGATACCATTTTAATGTCAAATCAAGAACTGTCAATCAGCACCATTTGTTGGTAATCCCTCATCAGAACCCATTGCCTCAGCCTGATCATTCACCGGGAGGAATGTAGAGAGCTTATCTGCAACCACTTAACCTTCATCAACCAACATTCATGCATGCTCATTAACATTTTTTCATCCCGCTTTCGAGCATGACACAGCTTATACCAGAATAATAACTTGCTGATAATTGTACAAGACAACAGCTGGACAGGCAGAGGGCAGAGGTGAACACTCTCATAGATTATGGGGTACAGTAATGCATTACAATTAGTATAAAGAGTCTCAGGCTCATGTGCAATAGTTTTCAAAAGAAGTTGAGGAAATGTCATTAGCAATCTAACTTCAGATCTGTCAGGCCAGATGCCCAATTCCCTTACCACGATCCTATTTGAAAATAAACTAATGATAGCGACTGATAATGGGTACCCTATTGGTTCATGAATAGAAGTCAAATTTTCAATACTGTATAGTGAGATGCAACCTAAACTTAGGCTACTAAAGGATAACTGAGAAAAAAGAGCTTCACATATTTTAATTTTGTATTTGTGCTCATAATATCGCTGTTTTTAAGTAGAATATTGTTAGTAAAGCAAATTTAGAAAAATAACATCCTAGGAGAAATCTAGAATGATATTAATAAAGAAATCCTAGCTACAAAAGAGCATAGAGACAATATTCAATCCCACGTTATGGCTATGACAGCCACTTCTTTGAAATATAATATAATGCACTATAAAGTGAAATGGATTCTGATAGTGATGGGCTAACTGGCACTGATGAAGTTGTGTGAATCGGGTATCACGCATGGTACGTACTCAACACATTGTCTCTTAATCACCCTGTGAGTAGCTATTAACACTCTTTTCTGATGAGAAAATTGAAGGTGATCTTGGAGGGACTGAAAACTCAATCTTAGCACCATCTGCCCCCCTCCAAAAAAAAAAAAAAAAAAACACAAAACAGAGAACAATTCCAACCAGACAATGTTCAAGCTCTCTTGGCTACTAGTGCCTGTGATTTAATTTTCATTACTTCATTCAGAAAGATTTTTTTTAAAAAATCCAACATTGTAAAATTTAACCAGTTACTACGAAGAGCATACGCCAGGATAAGGGCCTCACACACCTATCTATCTTCCAATCTTGAGGTATCTAAGACCACTTGGAGCATTCACTCAACCGACTCTGCACCCCACACGGGCTCCACCTAAAACAATCACTACTGTTATTCCTCCCAACAATCAGGAAAGATTTCCTCATCTTTACTGTCTTATTTGGCATTTTTACTAAAACAGCAAAATTATCCAATTCAAGATCAAAATAGTGTTTCCTGACAATTTTGTTCTCTTCTAACATTTTTTAAAAGCTGCCCCAACAAATGATGCAAAGGGAACTGGTTTTACAAGCAACAGGAGCATGAATAAATCAGAAATGTGAGCGGATTAGTTACTGTTTTTTTTTTTTTTTTATTTCCTCTTTTCATAGGACTAAAATAGAGCTCCCTTGCTTTGGCAGCTCAGGTGAGCTAGGCACTTCTCTTGGTGAGCATGTCATTGTTGGGGGAAGAGAACAAATTTTATTATGAGGCATCCAGCTAGAGTTAATGCATTCTGGCCTGACATGTTGGACCTTGTACAAAAGCTTAGTTCAAAAATATTAGCCTCCCATAAACTCTACTTTAACAACCTCTAGCCACAAATGCCTACAAACAGTTCATTTCTGCAGTCCTGCAATTGCTGGGTGACAGCTGCTAAAGGAGATCATATAACAGTGGACTCCATCAGGATTTAATAATGAGAGCTTACGTAAAACTTCCGTAATGTCATTCATTCATAACTGAAGGCCTAGGAGACAAATTATACGACTCTTATAAACAGAACGGCAGTGTTCTAAGAGGCCTTACCAGAGCTTACATCTGTGACTGCATTCACATGGCAAGAAGACCTCTTGGCCCAAGGAACTAACTTAAGTTGAAGCCTTCTCCACCAGTCTATCTGGTAATAAGACAAGTCTCTTAACTGTTATTCTAGCCTATGTATTTTATCTACTAAACAGAGATGTCTGATGTTAAGATGTTAGGATAAAACATAGATTATAACACTTTATGCCCCTAATTCAAAATTTGTGACAGAATTTAAAATTAATCACATTAAATTATTAATAAATAACTGACAGAACACAATTTAAATGCCTAAATATTTCATATAAGTAGCTCATTAACGTGAACATAATTTTTAAAGGTTCATCTTTTAGTGACATCTCTCCACTTTTCTCTCTATGACAAGACAGGCAATATTGCAGTTCCTTAGTTACGCAGCACCCAAGTGTGTTCACCTCTGATACACTCAATTCCATCTCATTTGTTTACTCACCAAAAGCATGTTTTCATTATCTATCAGTAAACATCGCATATTGCACCAGTAAAAGAAATAAGATGGACAAAAGATAAATGGGTCCTGGCATGGCATTTTAACTTTAAGGCAAAGAAGGGCATAATTACTACAAAATAAACTTAGATTTACAAATGAACAGGTGAGAAATAAAGGGCACAGTGGTGTGAAATGACAGACAGATCTATCTATCCAAGTCTGAGAAAGCACTAAGGTAATTTCCCAAAAGAAATGGCAGCACCCAAGGAAACAAAGATGTGTGACATCACAGAAGTCACTTCTTTCACAAGCCTTTTCTTATAACCCTCAGTGAACTCAAAGGACTGGATGACAAGACTAACAGTTAAGATACAATGTGCCGTTTTAGTAATCATAAAAGGTCACTTAATATACAATAATGTACAGTAATAAGTCTGTATGTGTATAGAATTTTGGAAGATATTAAGAAAAATGCATCCAGCCAGGCGGTGGTGGCGCATGCCTTTAATCCCAGCACTTGGGAGGCAGAGGCAGGCGAATCTCTGTGAGTTCGAGACCATCCTGGTCTACAAGAGCTAGTTCCAGGACAGGCTCCAAAACCACAGAGAAACCCTGTCTCGAAAAACCAAAAAAAAAAAAAGAAAAAGAAAAGAAAAAGAAAAATGCATCCAAATCAGATAATTAATTTAAGTGCAATATTGGAGTTTAGGGTAGTAATTTTTCATTCATTTCCTAAACTTTCTGTAACATAATTATTTTAAAAGAAATCACAACAGATCACATTTAACTAAACTAACTACACACAGTTTTAATTAAGCACGTGATATTTTATGTCTACTTTACTAGTAAAACATTTAACACTCAATGCGAGTCATCTAAATATACACAAGTCTTCTGGGCAAAATTACAAGTTTCCCCCATAGTTGTGAATCCTCCACTATCATTTATTACAGCTTTCCATAATAAAATATCATTTGAAAGCAGTGGTTGCTCTGTTAAATTCAAGTCCTTACTAGCATATATAAGAATTGGGTTAATATTATTTATTTCCTGTGTAAATAAATCTTTACAAAAAGAAGTATTTTCATTGAAATTAAGTTTTTTTTTAAAAGTTTAAAACTAATATCTATCCAAAAAAAGACAATGAGTGTAAGTTTGATTACAAAGAAACTACAATTCTTAATTATTGGTAATGGATAGGAATGTACAATGATTTATTCACCAAAGAAATAGTTTGCAACTTTAATAACAGAGCAAACAGAAAACAACCATACTTAACAGTTCCACTACCAAATAGATACCCAAAGAAATAAAAACAGGCACTCACAAATGCACGTTCACTCAGATCTGTGTGCGCTGGTGCACTCACAGTACTACTATCCATATTAGTAGGAAAAAGGAAAACAGATAAACCTATAAACGGATGAACAAACAAAGGGATCATAGCATACATAAGCATAGGCTTTGATGTATTAGGCCACTGAATGGGACATGTTTTCAATACAGTCTTACATATTTTGTTTGTACCTTAAAAGGAAAAATCCAGAAAATATAAAATAGCCAGATTTGTTCTTGCCAAATTGCTGTGTGCAGGGAAAATAGAAAGAAATAGCTTAAGCATAAAATTTATTTTGAAATTATAGAAATATTTTGGAATTGAACAAAGGTCATATTGCACAATTTGCTTAGGAAGGCTGGAATTATTATATTTTGTTTTATAAAGAATAAAAAAAATTATTTAGAAACATTAATTCAGTGTCACTAAGTGTCTGACATTCATTTCAGTCTTTGGTACAGAACACCAAATGAAACAAAAATTCTTTTCCTAAAGTGGTTTAAATTCCAATAGGGAGAGACAGAAAAAAGCGTAAGTGCATACACAGAAAATAAGAACTGAACTATATATTAGCAAGTGTGAGAGGCATAGAATAGGAAGCTCAAAGGTAATTGAAGTTAGATGGGAAAGAGGACAAACCTGGAAGTATAGGAGGAACGTAAGTCAACATGTGTGAGTGGGGTACTGCGTGCTTCCTTTGAACAGACACAGCCACTACCAGGACTATTACTGCCACACTTAAGCTGTGCCATGAAGCCAACCCAAAGTGGAAGAACAGAGAGAACAGAGGGAGCCGGACAGCCCAGGTACAGGAATTATAAGTAATTCCCAAGGTTTCAGTATTTTCTGTTTTAAAAAGACTCAATCTTGTAAAAGTAGAAAAGACAGTGAGTATGGAAGGTCCTGAATCGATGCAGTTTCTCCAAGGCTTAGCCCAGTGGAAGTCATGTGACTACTGTCAACAGCCTAGGGACAGAGGGGAGCCTCTTGTGAAAATACTCAGGTCATATGGAGAAGACACAGAGGGGAACAAGCAGATACGGGGATAAAGCAGCCCAGTGTTGCAGTGAGAAATGCACATCAGACCTGACTGCAGGCGGCAATGAAAGCAAGACTGAGGAGTCTTATTTCTTTCTTCACATTTCAGTACCTGTACATATGTGCAACATATATATGACAGCCACAGAGACGATAATTTACTTACAAAAGAGAAAACGAGAATAGAGAACTTGAAAACTACTCTTTAAAAGCTTTGAAAAATACATAATAAATGAATAACTATCCAAACTTCTAAAAACAGAGACGACCAAAAAAAGGCATAATAGGATGTACACAACCAGCATCTCCAGGAGATCACAAGGCTCCTTTCCAAGAGTCCTCATTCCCTCTTTCACCTCATCTCACCTATCCTAATGTCCACCCTAATGTTCAATAGAATAGAGCAAAGAACCCACAAATACACACACACACACACAAAAAAAGAAAGAAAGTGAAAGGAGGGAGGGAGGGAGGGAGGGAGGGAGGGAGGGAGGGAGGGAGGGAGGGAGGGAGGGAGGGAGGGAGGGAGGGAGGGAGAAAGCTAGGAAGCAAGGAAGGAAATGAAGTTCTGGCATTCAACTCCTCAGGAACAATGTGACCTTCATGTCCATATTAATACAAGCATGCATACAAGGAGAACCCTGTAAGCTTTGTTGGCATGCTGTACTGACACAATTGGCACTTTTCTTACCACTGACAATAGCGATACTGTTAAATCTGGTAAGTATACAAAACAAATGTAAATAGTTGTCCAGGTGTAATGTTCATATTTATTTTTATATAGATGCATAATATTCAATATAAAATGTGAGAAATTAAAACATTATTGAGATGAAGAATAACTTTGAAATATAGAAACATAAAAGCTCTGAAGACTGATGCGCTTCATTTGAAAGCACACAGTTATCCATTGGCCGTCTCAGCTCTCCTGGGTTGAATCCTGAGGCTCTGGGAGCACAGTGCCAAACTGTCCCACTGTGACCTGTGAAACCCTGTAAAATAATTGGTTCTCTAATTGAAAAATAAAAGAAGATTAAAGAAGGCAGGAAAGCTTTGCCTCAGGAAGGAGACTCCGGCAATCTGATGATAGGAGAGTAGCCGCTACATGACAAAGAGCCAACAATTAAAATTAATTGAAATATGGTTGCATTAGATAATTTGATAAATGCATTTTCTCTCAATGACTTTTTTCAATTAAAATAAACTTATAAATATAATTTTGAATTATTCAATGAAATAAGAAGGATAACACAATAGGATGTAATGAAATTAAACATTCACATTCATTTGTAGACCCTTGTTCAGTTTGAGTAACGTTTACTGCATGAAAACGTTCTTTTCTCTCCAACTCTATCAGAAGAATACGAATATAATTCAAATAAAAATGTCACAGAAAACTGTGAAACATCATAAGTCAAGAATAATGATATAGTATAATATTTAATAAAAATATTTAAAGGAAATTTAATTTACTTATATGGCCAATGTATATTCACAGTCCAAAATAGTGCACAAAACTATTTTAATTTATTTTCCTAAATTAAAAGTATCTCTTTTATCTTCATAGTAGCAAATATGCTGTTCAGTGACAATGCCTGGTTTACATTTTATAGAATGTAGAATGCAAAGTAAAAATACACATACATAATTTAATAATTCCCACAAAATGTTGAAGCATATATTACAAACAAGAGAAAAGCAAAGATGATACATGCTGAACATTAATTAAATATATACATGAAAAAATGTAGAAACAATACTTCGTGGCACTTAAGAGATGGCATAGACTTTCCCCGAGAAATCCAGAAAAGAACCTAGTTGTGATAACAAAAACATAGTGTTACTGTGCCAGATAATCTCTCTATAAATGTTTGGTGAGTAGACAAATTATTAGAGATGAATCATGGTGCCCCACGTCCCTAAACGGCATGCCATAAAGGGAATCCAAGGTGAGGGTACAACAAACAACAATAATGGAAACTAAGCCGTATTAACCCAGCCAAGTAACTTCTCAAATACGGTGATTTCATGGCAGAGCTTTGCTCCAACCTCGAATGCCTTTTCTGAATATATCCTATCCTGTTCCTAATATGAGAGAATATTTTACCAAATGGTTGAAAACAACTTCTAGTGGAACTAGAAGTGTGTGTTATAGGTATCTATATCCATGGAAATTAGTGACCAATGTAACAGAAAACAGATACTAAGTCCCTTCGTGAGCATAATTATCTACTTCTGCTAGTTATACTCTGCCTAACCTATGGAAAAGCAAAGAAAAAGGACAAGAAGTCAACACAAGACTGTCACTGAGATATGAGATTAATATTGTGAGCACCAAACACCAGAATTCTGATTTCAATTGTTCTCTGCAGGCAAACTACCTCCTTAGTTCACCAAGAAACAATAGCTTACATGACCACAGCAAGCAAAATCCTAAGCACCGTCCAATGCCATTGTAGGGGCTACTATGTCATATTCAGAGATGAATCCTTTCTACCAGAAGAGACTTGAAATTCTTAAAGTACTCAGACAAACTCATAACCAAGTAGAAATGCTGACACATATCTGCAATTAGGTGACAAACCAAAAACATTTCCTTGTCCTTTCCCTCAATTTGCCCTGAATTTAAGAAACCAACATCAAGTAAAGCTAAGAATTGTCGGGTATGCCAAGAACAGTAGAAAGTCAGCAACTTTTTAAAATTCTTGCAACTAATTTCTATTAGCTTAAACCACAACAGCTCGAGGAAAGGTGGGCAGTGGAGTATTCTACTCCTCAAATATTATCACTGCTCTGAGCCTGATGCCAACACTCAGAGACAACAAAATTAACAGTTATCACACTTCCTGCAAACTTGGGGGGGAAATTCAGGCTATAAGCTCTACTTGGTACTCACAGCTGCCTATCAACCGAGGGCCGCGATGCTTTATAGATCCTAGCTCCTTAATTACATTAAGCCATCCATACCATGGCCCCTCATCTTTGACAAAGTACATGTCTGTCAAAAATAATTATTTAAAAGACCCAGATAATGTTTTATAAATGACTAAATGTGTCTCTTTCAAAATTATTCTGACGTCGTTAAAATTCTAAACTAAACCACAACAAGAAAAGCAACATTTGAAAAATTTAGCTCTTACATTTTGGAACACTACAAAAATTTTTGAGCCTTAAATTCATGGCAGACATACATATAGAAAGAAAAGAGGTCCTGGAAAAAAAAAATGTGTCTTTACATTCGTTCTGACACAATAAACTCGTCCCAAAGAAATGTGATAAAGTACTACATAAGACATACAAAACTGAAAGGGACGAGCACAGAGAAAGCACTCATGGAAAGGCAGGATGGACTAGTTTGACATTTTCATATGTGGTTATTGAAACAGGTCAACTCATAAGGTAAGTGTTGTGATTTAGAAAACTGGAAGCAGGATTTTAGCTAAACATAAATTATACTGTCACAGGCAGTACTGCCATATAAGTTAAACATACCAGTGAAACAGAAGAGAGTTCCTAGCAGAAAGTACATGCGTCAACAACCAATAACTTCCTAGCAAAAATGCTAAGAATATGTGTTATAGAAAGTCCAGGTTTTTCCATAAACGATGGTGAAAAAAGCTTGAGGTCCCAAGTACCTGCAGAAGAGTGGAACAACAACTATATCTTGCCAGTTATGTGAAAATCAATCCCGGAAAGACTAAAGACTTAAATAAAAAGACCTGAAATGATGAAATTGCTAAGGAAAACAGAAATACTTCCAAAGACTGAAAAGGGGAAAGGTCTATTGTTTTGTTTTATCCAGAAGTAAAGAAGTACAGAAAACATAAGCAAAAAAAAAAAAATTACATGAAATTAAATGAAACTGTTAAAGCCTCTGCACGGGACAGAAAACAACTCAGAATAAGAAACAACCATCAATGTAAATAGCTTAAAGAACAAGAGAAAATACTAGTAAGCTCTGTTGATAACAAGAAGTTAATGCCCCAAATATAAAAGAAAACCACAAATTCAAAGACAAAATAAAACCAAATTACCCAATTAAGGTGAGAGGCAAATACTCCCATTTTTGTAAGTGCCCTCTAGGAAAAATAGCAATGCATACCAAATTCATGCCAGTAAAAATAGATGTTATCAAAAAAGACAAAAGAAAGCACTTGGTGAAAGACATGTGAATTGGATGTAGACCCAAATAGTAAATAAATCATCACTAGTACGTATTATGGGCTTTTTTTCCTTTAGTAAGTGGAAACAGTGGCAGTAGTAAATTAATATTTATCCTCTTGTTCACCTTTAGTTTGGCAGATAGTACTACAGAACACATGTAAGATGGAGTTAGAAATAAATCAGCAGCTATGATTGAGCTCTCTAAAATTACTGCTGGATTTGCATACACTGTTGGAAGTGAGGTCTCTTTCCTTGTTGGGTCTTTTTTTTTTTTTTTTACTATTTAGGTCTACATCTAACACATCAGCATGAGAGCCTCCCATTCTGGATGCAAACATCTCACTGTGATTCTGGGCTGCTCACTGAATCATGCTGCTAGCATTTTCTAGTAGACCATGTCAGATTCAATAACTTCAATGATTAAATACATGAATTATAGAATATATATTCTAATATATATGTGTTTTACTTAAAAAATTATGAAATGTTCTTTTTAAATCCAGTTCTGTGCATACACAAATTGCTTCTGATATCTAAAATTCCATGAAACTTTAGCAATAGATGAGGTTTTCATTTAGAAAAAAATACTATATATATTATTTCAACAATTTCACTTTTGCATATATTCTTTTATTAGTGTTTCACATGTGTATATGTTTTCTGATATTTCTTTCAGATTGATATTCTCAATGAATACTCATTAAATATTTTTCAGTATTACTACATGATTATTAAAATTTTAATAAAATTCACTGCATTGTCAAAAAAAAAAAAGACATGTGAATTGCTACAGCCTTTATAGAAAATACAATGGAAGGTACTCAAAACACTGAAGAAGCAGATGATTCTGCATTCCCTGTGCCATGAAAATAGCCAAAGGAAATGAAAGCAGGATGTGGAAGAGGCATATGCACACCTGTGTGAACTGAACTACTATTCAAAACAACAACGAAAAGTATCCATCCATTAATGAATGGATAATGAAAATGTGACAAACACAAATACAAATGGTTATTTAACCACTGAAAGGATGAAGACCTATCATTCTCAGTGCTGTGAACAGAAACTGAAAGAAAATGTTGAATCAACTAAGCCAGACACAGAAAGAAAAGTATCGCATAAAGTCACTCAGAGGAGGAATGAAAAATGATTAGTAACCAAGTCGAGAGTACAGTGAAAGCTCACAGAAGAACTTACTCATGGAAGAGTAAGGAATAGGGACAGACAGAATTGATGGGCTGAGTACCAGGCTAGATCATTTGATGGTGGCGAGAAGACCTGGATTCTGGCTGCAGTTAGATTGATATCAGATAACAGCTACATCTGTATATTTAAAAATGACTCTGAATGTATTTTCTGGGAAGAAAGGCTGTCTGAAGAGACAAATATGTTTATCCTAATTTAAAAATTTTGCAGTAAAAAGTATATCAACATATTATATGATATTCTACAAATACATACAATATTGATGTCTTAAAATGTTTAAAAAGGAACTTCCATTCAAATTTGTAAAAAGAAAATATGACTGTTCCAAAAGATATTTTCACCATTTTAATGACAAAAAGCAAGCTACACAGTAGAAAGTCAGATGATAAACAGAACTTTACCAGTGGAAATAGAGCCTACACTGTCAAAACTTAGTGTTTTTTGAGCAACACAATAAGCAAGGTACTGCAAAAGATGCTTTACAATATGCATGCTATCGTCCTCACAATAACCCCATAAGACAGGTATTATGTCCCCCATTTGATAGAGAAAAACACTGTAGCTATGAAAGCCAGGGTTATGCACTAGGAGGGTGGACGCCAGAGCCCCCGTGTCTTCTGTCCACGCCACAGCATGGTGGTTGGTATTTACAGCTCAAATACTTACCAATGTGAATAGAGGTGCCAAATGATGAAAGATGGTCTTAATAAAAAATGGCAAGTTTTAAAGCCTTTAATATAAATCGTGGGATGAGGGTGAACCGCTGTGGGGCAGTGGTAAGGTGGCAGGAGATGAGAGGAAAATTATTTTAAATCAAAGAAGAGCACTTTAAATAAAACATAATAGGATTTCTTTTAATCAGAGAAGCGGCATGGCAGAGCAGAGAGCAATGGCCTCACACTCAGATCTGTATTCCGTTCAGTCCCTGCTTCTTTCAGATGAACTTCTCTTCAAAGCAGAACTTTTGCCTATAGAGAAAATGTAGATAATACTTGTCTTGTTTTTCTCACAGAATTGCTCTGGAGAAAAAATAAGACAGTGTCAACAAGTAAACAGGTAAATGTTTCAAAAACACATCAATAATACTGTTTTATTTTTTCCAATGAAGGAATTTCATGCTTTGTTCCAATTGTCTATGTATTTTTACTAATAAATGTGGTAGCTAGGAAGCTTTGAGACAGGTGAAAGCCTGGCGCAGAGGGACATGCCTGTAGAATCAGCCACTCAAGAGGTTGAGCTGGGTAAATCTCCTGAGCCCTTAAGTTCAAAGACAAATGAAGAGCAAAGCCAGATGCCATCTCAAAAAGGAACTGGGGGATGCTGAAAGTGTCTTTTGAGAAGATTCAAATTTGGATGGACTATCTCAGGACAAATAATGAATTACTCTCTTGAATTATTTTAGACAAATAAAAACAACAACAAAAATTTCAAGTGTAAAGTAAATGGGACACTCTACAGAAGAGTAGTGTGAAACACAGACAGTGGCAGAAAATGCGGAGGACTTCATGGGTAACCAACTACACCAGACTGCAGCGAAGCTTTGGAGGTAGTGTCAAGGAGTCTCAATTTAAGGGCTATACGTATTAACGAACTGTATAGTTTAAATCAGTAGCACAGTCTATTTAGGAGGGTAACAGTCAGCTGTGAATTTCCATTTAATAAATAGCCACCGAACACCAAGCCAAAGAACCACAGTATATCTCGTCTTAAGCATCTGTAAATGATGCTATAGAGATAACTTTTTAGATACATTAAAAGGATATGCATTTCAATACTATAAAAAGATCATAGTTAATTTTGAGCTGATAAAGGTATCCTAAGCAATAACCATTACATATTCGTATAAAGGAATACATTGTCCAATAGGTGTTGTAATATCAAAAAAGAACAAAATTAAAAGCATTATCCAGTATATAAAAACGTAATAATCATGCAGACAGCCAAAGAAATGTATGACTCAGATTTTCCTCTCGAAAGATGCTTTAGTCAAAGGCAAAAGTATTTAGGAAGGTCCAGGCTAATATGCCCTTAGAAACATGCTTAGCTTCTGAGTGGAGGTGATGGCCTTCTCAGAAAAGCCCTAGCAGGTGACCAACCATTGTCTGAGCAATAAAGACTGAATATGCACACCTGTAAAAAGCATTCTTTGGGTGCGGCCAGTTAGGGAGAATCTAATTGCTTTGTACCCTCATCTACTGTTCTGTCTTGTCCTCATATGCCTCCCTGTCCTCTTCAAAAAGGGAAATTAGAAACTAAAACATACAACAACAAAAGAACCCTATTGTGCTCCATCATTTCAACTGTATCTTCCCAGGAGAAACAAAATAAAAACATAGATCTATTTATTGGGGTATTAAATAATGCATTTCATTAAATACTCAGCTAATGTATCAGGTTTTTTTCTTTTAAGTCACCAACCAGCCCCCCAAATCACTATACATATACATATTAATTTTAAATGCTTGTCCTAGCTTAGAGTCATTTATGGGAAGCACTCTTAACCTGTTTCTCTCTACATTTTGAGGGTTTTCACCATTCTTCCTTCTGTATTGCACTTTCACTGCTCTGCTTCTCGTGTCTGGTTGTCTGGCCAACCTCTCTTGGTCCTCTAACCTACTTTCTTCTTCTATTCATTCTCTCTGCCTGCCAACCCCACTTATCTGTCTCCTGCCTAGCTATTGGCCAGTCAGCAGTTTATTAGACCAATCAAGTGCCTTAGGCAGGCAAGATGAAATAGCAACCTATCTTTACAAAACTAAACAAATGAAGTTAAAACAAATTTAACACATCTTAACAGAGTTAAAATATATTCTGCAACATGAACAAATATATCTTTACATAGTTAAAATATTCTTCCACAACAAACCAACATAAGGGATGAAAATACCCTTAATTTTGAAAGAATAGAGTTTAAATAATAATGTAAAGTATTTAAAGCAATTACAATATATAATAAAAATATACATGAGCCTCAATGTGTAAATGTGATGGATACTACAGTATGAAGTATATATAATTGAAGAAAAATACAAATTTTAAGCAGAGATTTGAGAAAACACTGGTATGGTTATTGATTTTCCCACTAACTTCAAGATAAAACTCCAGGACATAGGAGTGTATAACTCTGAAGTCTCTGAAGAATGAGCAATGTACCTAGACAGGATAGAACCTGGTGTGAAAAGTTGTTGGCCTTGTTTCCCAAATGAGATGCACAAAACATAACAGCTGTGAAAAAAGGCATATGCCCAAATTATTTGGACTCAAGAGAAAAAGGGATTGGACTTATATAAACACATGAACACATAACCATGTCAAATCCTAAGTTGTGCAATAACTCCATTATAACCGTAAAATTATAAATTTATAATTTAAAAAGATAAAGTACATACATTTACTGAATGTAGAAAGTCTATGTTCCTTTAAAAAAGGATTTTCTCTATTTAATAACAAATGCCTAAGTAGCATGTAGGTAGCTAGAAGCGTTGCACGTCTACTTGTGAATGTGCTCTGTCATGACCCTTGTTCTATGCTCCAGTGGTAGAAGAGGAACACTTTGCTAACACCAGGTAATCCTCCCTATTCTACACCAGTCAAGGGGGGAGCTGGAGAAGTGGGAATTAAAATAGTGCACTTGGAAAAATGTACCTGAATATGCATTTTTATGTAAATCAGAATGTACACTAATTGAAAGTGGCAATCCTGAGTTATAAAATTAGATTCAGACAAGGAAAAGAGTAATTTACTAAAAAGAGGAAAAAATACTTAATACAATTAGAGGACAAAGGGGTAAATATCCCACTTAATTAAAAAAAATTAATGAGGAATTAAGCAGAGAATACAGAAAACAAAACAAAAAAATCAAAAGAAGGTGTGGGATAAGATAATGGCTCCAAACACACTACAAAAACTTGTTACCACAATTTAATACTAAATTTGATGTGGAATACGGAAGAGAAAGAACATCCCATCATTAGACAAGTGACTCAGTCATAGTCTATGCACTAATATCATTATTTGCTACAATACAAGAAAGAACAAAGAACAGAACAGAACGTATGTCCATAGGAAAAAAAAGCAAGTTCACATGCACACAGACATACACACACTCAACTCATCCCTTTCTGTAGAGAGCATCTCTCTGGTATGAAAGTTGTATTTCTAGACACAATGACCTGTGAAATGTCTACCACTGTATGACAGATATTGTACATAACTTAGCATAAAATGAGGTTATGTTAACTTGAAAGTCTTCTGTGGTTACAGATTCAATAAATGCACATTCAATTTCTATAAACATTTTTATTTTAATTAATTTTTTAAATTTTATTCTCATTCTCTCTCTCTCTCTCTCTCTGTGTGTGTGTGTGTTTGTGTGTGTGTGTGTGTGTGTGTGTGTGTGTGTATCTGTCAGCCTGTTTTGTTTTTAGAGAAAAAGACTGATTTGTGGTGAGCACGTGGCAGCACTGGTAAGGACATCATCAGAAGGAAAACTTTGGGGAGTCATTTCTCTCTACTGGAAACACAGGTCATCAGACTTGCACAGCAAGAGCTATACTTTCTCAGCTATCTCACTGGTCCTTATTTCTACAATATTTCAAGAATAAATTGTGAAACTTCAGCAACCCAACAGGGCATAATCTGTAACTGATAACACTGATATTTTCTTACAGTGAAACAAGACCTTCAACACACATTTTGTAATTTCGATATGGCTTCAGATTTTATGAGACTCAGTCATAGACATGACTAATAAGACCCTAGAAATATATTCAATAAACAGTTTACTTGTCCTTAATTTTTCTAAATTAGTATTTTTCAAATGTCATTTTCTATGTAAATTAGGTTGGACCCATTTGGAAATTACCTCGTCATTAGCATGTATTCCCAAAAACCACATATTTCTGTTATGAATTAGATATTCACCTTAAGGAAGGCTTTTCTGTTTAGGACATTTGATGCATTTTTATGCATAAAAAAGAATGTTTTAAATATAAAGTGACATCTTGAACTCAAATAAGACACTGTAATAATCCACAGCTTATCATTTGCTGCCCCAGCATTTTGACCACTGAACTATGTTATCAGAAAGCCAAGCTTGATTTGTTCTTAAGTACACAATATACGAGCTATTTCCAAATGACATCATTCAGTTGAAAAATTATTTACAAACCAGTTTATTAGCCATATCTGGAAAATGTAACACACCTGCTACAAAATGTGATTACTTCAAAAGGCTAACAAATGTGAAACTATATTTTCATAATAAGTCAGTCCAAATGAGTTAGACTATTCATATACATCCAGAAAGCCCTTTAATCCCTATTAAGTTAACTGTGAATAATGAAAGTAATTAATATTAATTTTAGTTGACAAATGTAACACCAATAACCTGTTAGGATACTGTAATCCATTTTCTAACAGCCTGTAAAAAAATTAGCAGATGCTTCCAATCATGTGAAAGAGACAGAGCAAGATGTTTTGATGATACCAAATGTTCTAAATATGAATATTGTGATTAAACTTGATATAAAGTGTTTTATATAACCCTGTTATGTATTAACGTGAACCAAAGACAGTAGACTATGTCCGCTCTTCTTAACTCAGAATGAATGTGCTTCATGGGGCTCTTCAGTTACATGTTTCAGATGAGCCCCGGGCTGAGTTTACTAATTGACTAAGGACTGTAAAAGCAACAGGAGTAATGAGAATGCATCTTCATTGTCAGTTGTTTTCCAAATGTCAAAGATAAAGTTGAACATGTATCACTGATTTGAAGTGGCTGCCCAATGGAGAATGCTGAACAAGTAAAATAGAAGGAAGAAGAAACAGAAAAAGGGAAAGTCTGAAGAGTTTCTACCTGCATTTCCAAAAGAAAGGCTTAGAAAAGACTTACTTTTACAGGTATGACTATGGCTTTCACTCCCTAGCACAGTGACATGAATGAGAAAAACGACTAAAAACAAACTGAGATCGAACTGAAAACATGCATAGGAATAATACACACATGCATCACACATTCATTCATACAGACATACATATGCATACAGAGCCTACAGGAGCTAAGAGAAAAAGTCTATATCCTAGATCATTGCCAAAAAGACATTTCTATGGCTATAGTCAGATGAGGAAAGATGGTTCTGTGTAAAGTAACAATTGCTTTATGAACAAAACAGCTGGTACACAGTGGAAATTAAACAAGATAGCATGAAGATCACCCAGCTGGACATGGTGACATTTGCCCAGAACTCTGTAGCCAGAAGCTGGGGAATTTTTGTGAGTTTGAGGACAACCTGGTCTACAAAGACTTTGAAGCCAGACAAGGCTACTCAGAGAGATCTTTTCCATGAGGGGGAGAGGGGTGGGAGGTGAGATAGAAAGAAAGAAAATGAGCAAATGGTGAAACGGAGGAAGAAGGAAGGAAAAGAATCCAGCTCCAGGAGTGGACGAACAGGAGCTCTATAGCCATCGCAGCTTCCGCCCCACCTTGCAGTGTGTGAGGACTACAAATCCCAGCAATGGGAAAAAGAAAGTACTCGAAGCCTAAACCTATGTTTGTTGTAAAATGACAAGATAAACACTAAGCCCCCCTTGAAAAAAGGGGGATTCACCTCTTTTATTCTTACTATGTATATTTCCCAAGCTTACTTAGTAAACATGGAGGATTATTATCTCCGCAGTTAAATGTTTGGGACTGAACATCAATCTTTATAATCTGAGGATGCAAAATATTTACTGCAAAGATTCAGTGCAATAAAGCACAACATTTGTCTATAACTACATTACATTCATCACTAATTGAAGACTCCTTAAAATGCAAACTAATGATTAAAATGATCCATCATCAGTCCTTCTATTTGAACTCCCACCATCCCAAAAAAGGAGTCTCAGAAATTGTAAAAGAATTTTCATCTGGACTAAAAAATTTTCACCTTGGTCTAAGAAGCCAAGTTTACTTCTGAATTCTCCAGAAATTATATAATTTAATGAACTTTGGTTCATGATACATAGGCAAAATCAGTATCTAGACAAGTTGCCTCAACAGATAGGACAAAAGTAAGAAAGCATGGACCAACCTGTCCATGCCACTAATATCCTCACCTGAGTTTTGGAACATCCTTTTTCCTTTCAACTGGATCATTCCCAGTAAATGTCTATACTGTCAAAACTACTGTTTCTCTCTAATAACAACAATGGCTGGCCTTTTTCATTACAGGGCTTAAGTACTAGAAATGTCAGAAACATACCCAAGACTCTTCATGTGAAGCTCTCAGGGAATGATTCCCTGAGGTAGAATAAAAAAACCTCATTTCTCAGTTACATATCTAGTTGTAATTATGAAATGTTCATGTTGCTCAGGATCACAACCCTAGGCTTTCCAATTCTTTCTAGTCACTATAAAAATATCAAATATAGGCTTTCTGGGGATAGCATTGTTGTTGAATTCTAACTTTAATCCATGGTGATCTGATAAGACACAGGTGGTCACCGATATTTTTTTGTAGCTGTGTAAGTTTACTTTGTTACCGAGTATGTGGTCTATTTTCGAGAAGGTTCCATGAGCTGCAGAGAAGAAGGTATATTCTTTCTTATTTGAGTGGAATGTTCTATAGATGTCTGTTAAGTCCATTTGATTCATTACCTCCCTTAATCCTCTTATTTCTCTGTTAGGTTTCTGTCTGATTGACCTGTCCATTGGTGAGAGAGGAGTGTTGAAATCTCCTACTATTAGTGTGTGTGGTTTGATGACTGCCTTGAGTTTTAGTAACGTTTCTTTTACATAAGTGGGTGCTTTTATATTAGGGGCATATATATTCAGGATTGAGACTTCATCCTGGTGAATTGTTCCTGTTATGAGTAAAAAATGTCCCTCTCCATCTCTTTTGATTGATTTTAGTTTGAAGTCAACTTTCTTAGAAATTAGTATGGCCACACCTGCTTGTTTCTTAGGTCCGTTTGCTTGATAAACCTTTTCCCAGCCCTTTACTCTGAGTAGATGTCTGTCTTTGTGGTTGAGGTGTGTTTCTTGTAAGCAGCAGAATGTTGGATCCTGTTTTCGTATCCAATCTCTTAGCCTGTGCCTCTTTATAGGTGAGTTGAGTCCATTGATATTAAGTGATATTAATGACCAGTGGTTGTTAACTCCAGTCATTTTTCCTTTCTTTCTTTCTTTCTTTTGGTAGTAGAGTTTGTGTGTTTTCCTTCTTCAAGTTGTGCTGGTGAAGGGTCATTAGATGTCTGAGTTATTGTGGGCATTGTTGGACTCCTTGGTTTGTGATTTTCCTTCTATTACTTTCTGTAAGGCTGGATTTGTGAAGAAACACAGTATCAGCTTTAGTCAAGTGAGGGACTGCATTCCAAGGTTCCAGAACGAGGCAGAGGTAGATGGGAATGCCAGTTCCTGAGAGGTATGATTACTTCTCACCTCCATCTCTACCACTACTGTTAGAATCAGCTAATGTATTTCTTTTTTCTCCCATGCAACCTTGAATCTCAAGGCTAAAGTTAGATGACTTAAGAATTTTTAAAGGTCCAATTATTTCATTTAAGGCTATCACTACAGCTAAATTAAAGACATGCTAACAAGTTTCCCTTTTGAGCCTCATTAATTAAGAAAGTAATCAGAGTAGAAGGGGGGAACGAAGGGTAGCTGGGTGGCAGCTTCACTTAAATAGCTTGGAGGTACCACCATTTCTTCCTACCACCAAGGCAAAGGGAAGACTAATCAATTCCAGATTATGAAATCTGAAATTCTGAAGTGTTTTACATGTAAATACATATTTTAACTACACACATTTCCCTTGATTGCCTGAAGACTGAACTAATCTTATTCAAAGGAAATTTTGATTCACCATAATCAAAAGGTAAAATTAAGACCTGCTTACTTCACAAGTTTTCCTTAGGTGAGCTTGTCAAAAATTCCTCGCTGTCTTTAAAGACCACAATACAGGATTTTCAATATTTTATTCAAGACAAATCCTGCTCAGAAATACATAGTAATTCTACAATTACTTGTTAGACCAAGTTTATAATTTACAATTATTTCTTAGAGAGAGCATTTAATTTAAAATTATATTTTAAAAATATTTCAATGGCTATAAATGAATTTTTAATGACCACCTAATATGTATAAATTCACATGATGATCAATTTGAATCCTATATAAGTATATCTAACATGGTTCTTAATGAACTGTATATATTTAATAAATCAATGTCCCCCTCCTCCCCCTCTCTCCATATATATACACACACACACACACACACACCCCAAGGCCTAAGGAGATTTCACCTATCATTGTCTCTGAAAATATAAAACATTAAGGAGAGGCATAAATTAATTCAGAGGAATAACTTTGAATAATTTTTCATGGAAAATATAAGAATCAAAGCACATATTCAGCATTATTTAAAATTGTTCATGTGATCACCTGTGTGTAAAAGTGCTTTGAAAACTTTTATTAGGTCATTTTATATATAATTACTAATAAAGATGTATCATAATAAAGCATTCTTAGTGTATTCTCTAGATTGATAATTATGAAGTACTAATAATAACAATTTCAAAATAAATTAATAAACAAACTATTAAACTTACCTTTTTGTTGGCAACAAAATGTGTTCTCAAGTTTACAAAGCAAATCTGTATTTTCATACTTATTTTCATTGACTTTTATCCAGAAACAGTTTTCAGACATTTCATTTGGTCCAATCTGCAATCAGAGAAAAGGGACTCATAAACACCTTAGCAGTTCACCCATCCTGGCCCAATCACAGCACACAGATCAGTATCCGAGCTCCAGGAGATGTTTGTGGAGTCAGATCTTTCAGATCTGATCCCAAAGTCGGCCTAGTGACAGATATATTCTACAGAATACTGAGGTCTTACGAGGAGAAGAAAATAATTTCCACGATCAAATGATTGTGCACTTGCAGCTACTGGAGCACATCTCTTCCTAGCTGTGATTCTCGGTTATTGTTGATGTTCATTGGGTACCCGAAACAAGTTATCCCCACATAGAATCTCTCACACTTATAAGATCAGGAACATCCTTCAGGAGGATTGAGACTGCCAGTCACCTATGTACAAGCTTTGATGTCAGGAAGTACTCTCCTTAATAGCTCCACACAGGGAGAGTTAACTCCAAACACTAGCCTTTCATATTTTTGAGAAACCCTTTATAAAAGTAAATTCCATGAAATTATCAACTCTCACCAAATTTGCAAAACAAAAATTACTAGACAATAGCAAAGGACTCGAATAAAAAATAAACTGCATACATAAAATATATGTGCATATACTATATATAAGCAATTGATATATTGTCATCAGGAATAGAGTTCGCATGGGAAACGATACATTAGTAAATCTAAACTGAAGAAGTTATGTAGGAGAAGTATGTCCACTCCCACCAACAGGCCTTACCTTTAACCAGTTCAATCTTCTCATGCTGATTTCAGGTTTAAATTCTTTCTTTGGTTTCAACCCAAATGGCAGGTTTAATGAAGGAGAACTTCGGCCACTGAGAAATCCCAGGGGAGGTGGTGGTGGCACTGGTCCACCAAATGGCATTGCCATTCCTGGAAGTGGGGGAGGTGGGGGAGGAGGTGGGGGAGGAGGTGGGGGAGGAGGTGCTGCTCCACAGAGTGCTGGTGGGGCAGGAGGAAGGGCTGAAGGGCTAGGTTCACCTTCCACTGCAGTTTGCAAAGGAATTTCTGTGCTAGGTGGCAAGGCACCAAACTGGGAGGTGGGAGGGGATGATGGAGGGAGGGGAGATTAAAAAAAAAGTAAAAATGTGTGTACAAATAGCAAAAGCAGAAGTGCATTTATTTTAAAATGCAATACCATATCAAATTAAAAAATACCAGTATTTAACAATTGCTTATGAAATTCTGTGTTTCTTCCAATCTGAACATATACATATAGCTTTCATTCTCAAGAAAATGTAATTTCCCAATTTGAAGCAGTTACAATAGAAATGGTTCCATAGGCCTAGAAAATTAAATAGTCAATAGTCTCCAGGTAACACTAGAAGCGCTGTGAGGAACTAGTCCAGTCAGGGTGCATAGAGAGTATACAGGAGGAGGGGAACCTCAGTACAGAAGGTCTTATTCACGTCTTATAGATTTATATATATGTATAAATGTTGCACATATAACATGGAGGAAAAATACGCATGTCATTTCTACCTTTGTGCCTTTACTTCAGGCTTCTCAAAAGAACACACGTCAGGAGGACAGGAAGGAATATAAAATTCCTAGTAGAGCCTATAAGGCACATCACTGTTTGGTTCCTAAATATCTTCAAGTGATTTTCTTTTAATTCTATGTATGTGCCAACGTCATACTAATTTCAGGGTCTAAATATAAATTGTTCCTCTTAATCTTGATCATTAACTAAGCCATCTCTACTAGCTTTTTCAATCTGAACTAACAAGTCCTTTCCTCAGGACAACTTGTCCTGCCCACTCACTTATGTCCTAGTATAACAAACTTCTCAGAAGTTCTTGGCAAATCTGGGAAGCAATTATGAAAAGGATCACAGACAATTATCTCTTTTATAGCATATAAGCTTCATAAGGGATGTGACTGTGATCTGTTTATCAGGTACACACAGTGCCTTTAGAAAAGCAAGGGATAAAAATAAGGCAAGCAAGGGACACAATCAGGGGTAAGAAAGTATCTTATTTCTTGGGTGGATGGGGAAGTTCTCTAGAGCCAAATGTCAATAAGAAACAAAATCAAATCAGGACCAGCAAAAAATCCAGAACATCTATTTCTCATTTTGACGGTTAAATTCTCATAGAATACAGAGAGTTTACTGAATGGTTTATAATTATGAAAAAGACCTTCTGGATTAATGTCTTTTATTGTTTTTATTGAGCTATACATTTTTCTCTGCTCCTCTCCCTCCCTCCACTCTCCCCTTCTACCCTCTCTCATGACCCCCATGCTCCCAATTTACTCAGGAGATCTTGTCTATTTCTCTGGATTAATTTTTATAATATGGCAATTTCTCTTTTTATGGCAATTTCCTAAAATTACTAACAGTCTACCAATATGTATATATAGATATGCCCATGTATCTATGTGTATACATAATATACATACAAACAGGTTACAGAGCTTTAGGAAAGAAATGTAAACAAACATCCTAGATAGTTAAAAAAAGAATGATCATAGTACTTTTAAGTGACCAAAGCAAGCATCTCCTCCAATAGCCATGAACACAACTGTCAATGTGTAAAATTTAAAACACAGGAAATACCTTTATTTTACTTTAGTTTTACAGCATAAATTTTACCCATTTTATATCAAAAATGCAAGGCAACCTATCAAAAGGTCATGGGTATATTTTTGTGATCCTGAAATGCAATCCTTCAAATGGGGAGGTTTTAAAAGAAAATTTTGAACATTAGCCAAAAGAACAGTTACACTGTTTCAGATAGTACCTTTAAGTAAATCACATGTGATGTGCTTAAACCTGCTCCATTTCATAAAAAAGAATCTTATACTTAAAATAATTTTGCTGATACCAGATACTTCTTACAGCAATGTTAAAAAAGCAATGATAATAGGATCCTTTTTTATTTTTCAGAGTCAAGTCTTTAGTACAGACTAGCCTCAAACTCAGCAATTTTTTTGCTCCAGGCTCTGAAAACCTAAGATTATAGGCAAAAAGCATCATGTGTGGTTAATAGTTTCCTTGTTTACAAAAGTTTTTAATTTTGAAAATCAGATAGCTGTCTTACAAGGTATCTTAAAGATGATTTGTAACAGAGCTACCATTGCATATTCAGAAGAAAACAAAACTAGCAGTAATATCTGGAACAATACGCCTGAGCCTCTTTTCATCTAGCCATAAATTAGGATGAGAGAAAACTGGAACACTACAATTACTGCTCATCAACGTGTATGTAAATGTATAGAAGGAAATCTATGTGTGAATGTGCCCCACAATCCACACAAAGCATGCAGATGATGTGTTTCTTATCTCAGTCTTACTAGTGCAGCATATATAGGAACTATCTGCTCATAATCCAGATTTGCTCCTTTTTGTCATGTTTTAAATCTGTTTACTTTTGGAAATTGAAAATTTATCAGAAAATGTTCTCATTCAGCTAGGGGTTATCTTTCACGGCAAGGCAACTCATAGGCTGAAGGTTTGAAGAAATAGCTTGAGCAATAATTTCCCATAGTGGGATAAAGATCAGTGATGGATGACAAATGAAAGAGTAAAGGACTTTCTTAACCTTTCCACTTAATTACTTAGGAGAAACAGGGGATTTTAGAAGCAAAATCCAAATGAAGCATAAGGAAGCCAGGTAATCAGTAAAAGACTGGGTATTCCCACAAACACAAGCAGGAAAAAGGTGACAAAGAATATCTTTAAAGTATAAAAACCACAACATAGAGATGCAGATGGATAATACTGACAAAATATACGATAAAAACTAAAGTTTAAACATTTTTAGAGACTGTGAAGATATAACATGACCTTTGTTTTCCTGGTATGATTTTGAAATCAATTTCACTCGAGATGGTATTTTACCTGAAATTTGAAAGCTTGTAACTCTGCTTGAAGCTCATTAATCTTTACCTCTTTTTTCTGCAATTGAGCCTGAGTTTCTTGGTGGTCAGTAAACTCTTTTTCAAACTAAAAAGGAATAAAAGAGAGGGAGAGATAGAAATGAAAAGCGCTATTCTTTGCATGAAAAATATGGCTCTAATGATCTGTCAATAAAACACTCCTGAATTGGTTTCATAAAGGAGAGGCAGAGCCCTGACAAGTTGCCTACCAGCCTTTCTCTAAGTCTCTCCAGGTCCCTCCAAAATCATTTATTCAGAAGGGAAGAGACAAAACCTGAAACAGGAGCCCATGACCTTCTACTCCCAACAGAGCAAACAGGCCCATAGTTATGCACGACCTTGGCATTTTTCTTAAAAGTCCCTGAATATCATAGCGATAGTGAATAAAGCAACAGAAAGCCAAGCACTGTATTGCCTTCGATGCCACGCTCCACCTGCAGAGCCTAGCACTTGAAACACATCGAAAGTTCATCAGTATGATTTAAAAGGGCAGTTTTAATAGTTCTAATGGCTCACAACTTCATTCCATAAAAACGTCAAGTGTTTGGCTGGCTTCTCTTATGCCATGCCTCCCACTGTCTTACAGAAATTAAGGATAAATTAAGTTTTCAAAGTCCCTGGTAAAACGCTTTCTGGGAGGAAGGCAAATAATAAAATCTGGTGTTCCAATGAGTTTTCTAATTAATATGTCCACTAATCACAAGCTGCTATGTAGTATTTAAATAGACTCACTTTGCCATCATCTAGACTCAAAACCTATCCTGAAGGAACTGAATTTAAATAGACTATTGTCTCATAATCGAGAACAAGCATGCAGCACTTTGGGGAAAAAAAAAACACACACAAAAAGATGCAACTGCTATGTGTCTCCAGACTGCACTACTCTATGTCATTAGTGAGTGTGTGTGTGTGTGTGTGTGTGTGTGTGTGTTACTTTCTCCAGAACTTGGAAAGGCAGTTAAGAGGCTGTGTCAAGTGACAGACTTGAGTTTTTTTTGTTTTAAAAAAAAAAAGTCACATTTCCTGTTTCCACAACCTAAGTTACTCAGTTGAAATCACAGCACATTCCGAATGCTTAACAACTTTAATAACCTGCTAACATAGTTTACATTCCCAGAAACAAGCAGAAATGAAACAGTCTCAGGCCCTCACTTCTGCATGGCAAGCCTATCACCATTCTTTAATCTTTAAAGTATAAAAGGCATGTTTAGGTTTCAGAACCAAAATTCCTTGAATTAGAAAAGTTACTTTATCATGGTGAATGATTTTTCTGATATGTTTATGGATTCGTTCTGCCAGTATTTCACTGAGTATTTTTGTATCAATGTTCATGAGGTAAATTGGTCTGTAATTCTTTTTTAGTTGTATCTTTGTGTGGTTTGGGTACTAGGGTAACTGTAACTTCGTCAAAAGATTTTAGTATTGTACCTTCTGTTTCTAACATGTGGAACAATTTGAGGAGTATTGGTATTAGCTCTTCTTTTAAAGTCTTGCAGAATTCTGCGCTAAAACCATCTGGCCTTGGGCTTTTTTTGGTTGGGGGATTTTTGATGACTGCCTCCATTTTCCTAGGGGCTATAGGTCTACTTAAAAATTTATCTGTTCTTGATTTAATTTTGGTATGAGGTACCTATCCAAAAAATTGTCCATTTCCTTTATATTTCCCAAATTAGTGGAGTACAGTTTTTGAAGTATAACCTGATGATTCTCTGGACTTCCTCTGTTTTGTCTATCTTTTCATTTCTGATTTTGTTAATTGGCATACTCTCTGCCTTTTGGTTAGTTTGGATGAAGGTTTGTCTATCCTGTTGATTTTCTCAAAGAACCAACTTTTTGTCTCATTCATTTTTGCATTGCTTTCTTTGTTTCTATGTTGTTGATTTAAGCCCTCACATTGATTATTTCCTGGCATCTACTCCTCCTGGGTGAGTCTGCGTCCTTTTGTCCTAGAGTTTCCAAGTGGGCTGTTCAGTCACTAGTGTAAGATTTCTCCAGGTTTTTATGTGGGCACTTAGTACTATGAACTTTCTTCTTAGCAATGCTTTCAAGGTAGTCCATAAGTTTGGGTATGTTGTGTATTCATTTTCATTAAATTCTAGATAGTCTTTTAATTTATTTATTGCGTCTTTGACCCAGAGGCGATTCAGCTGAGCATCGTTCCATTTCCATGAGTTTGTGGGCATTCTGAAATAGTATTGTTGCTGAATTTTAACTTTAAGGCATGGTGATCCAATACGATACAGGGGGTTATTCCAAGACTTTTCTATCTGTTGAGGTTTGCTTTGTTAATCAGTACATGGTTAATTTTTGAGAAGATTCCATGAGGTGCTAAGAAGAAGATATATTCTTTTGAGTTTAGGTGGGATGTTCTATAGATGTCTATTAAATCCATTTGAGCCATAAACTTGAGTTAGTTCCTTTATTTCTCTGTTAAGTTTCTGTCTGGCAGTCATGTCCAGTGGTGAGAGTGGGGTGTTGAAGTCTCTCTCCCCTTATTAGTGAGTGGGGTTTGGTGTGTGATTTAAGCTTTAGTAATCTTTATTTTACAAATGTGGGTGCCCTTGTATTTGGGTATAGGTGTTCAGAATTGAGACTTCATCTTGACAGTTTTTTCATGCGACAAATATGAAATGTCCTTCTTCATCGTTGTTGATTAACTTTAGTTGAAGTCTATTTTGTTAGCTATTGAGATAGCTATACCAGCTTGTTTCTTAGGTCCATTTGATTAAAAAGACTTTTCCCAACCCTTTTCTCTGAGGTAATGCCTGTCTTTGAAGTAAAGGTGTGTTTTTTGTATGCAGAAAGATAGTTCCTGTTTTTGTATCTATTCTGTTAACCTGTAACTTTTTATAGGTGAATTGAGACCACTGATATTAAGAGATATTAATGTACAGTAATTGTTAGTACCTATTTTTTTTGCTTTTGTTGTTGGTGGTGGTATTATGTGTGTTTCCTTCTTTAGGTTTTGCTGGTGTGGGAATATCTATTGCTTGTGTTTTTGTGGGTATAGCTAGCTTCCTGGGGTTGGAGTTTTTCTTCTAGTGCTTTTTGAAGGGCTGGACTTGTGGATGTGTATTGTATAAAATAAATATAAGTATGTTGTGGTTTTCAAGCTGGAAACTTATGATAATATAACAAGGAAAAATATCAAAGACATACAAGAAAAGTAGTATTAGAAAAGTTAAGTTTTATTTTATTAATATTTACTAATGTTTTAAAAAGCATCTTTGCATCATTATAAGTAAATACTGGACACAGTCTACTTAGAAAAGAAGAGGTTTGTTCAGCTTACAACTTCAGAGGTTCAAAGTACAAAATTCACTGAACAAAGTCTAACACCTGGCTATATCATCTCATGGCATAAACAGTCATGGAAGGACTATTAAACAAGAAGTAGCATAGAAGAGGAGAGAAGTTGAGGTTGAGGCTTTATGAAGGATCCTATGCCTCTCAGGAGGATCACAGGAAGAATGAGCACTAACTAAATCTTACTTATCCAGTTGTCATTGTGGTACATTCCACCAAATGCCAGAGTTATGCTGAGAACTTTTTACCCCTGAGACTTCAGAGGGGTGCATTTACACCATATCCAAACTACAGGGCACATGCTAAGCTAAAGATACCAATTAGAAATCCCAAAGATATTCATAAATGTACCTGCTCCTTGGAAATCTCAACTAGATACTGTACATTGATTCCTCACAACTCAGGGATACTATTTCCTCCATTAGTTCTTTCCTCATTAACCAAAGCTAAATGAGACCTCTTTTGTAGGCTTACACACCAAATGAGATTTGTCTAACACATGAATTTTCACACTGCCACATATATATATATAATCATGTAATGTTTCTCACCTTAATGGGACTCTATTTGTAAGCTAACAAAAGTGAAAATCTTTTCTACCTTATCTCCTTTTATTGCCTTAGATTTAAAATAAACTCAGTAACTATTTATTAAATGAAGTGATGAGCCAACTTCTGGCAAATTTTTCTTTAGACATCGAATGGCTACATATATCATCAATTAAATATTTCAGCATCCAAAATTCCTTTCTCATTTTTATATTAAAGTTCACAACTTAAATGCAGAAAAAAAGGAAAAAAAACTTCCTAAATAAGAGTAACAATAAAGAGGCTTTCTGACAATGGAAAATGGGCTATCAAAATCCAAAGGGAGATAATTTACTTGTGAGATAACAAAAAGAAATCAAGAAGGTTATAGTTTATATAGTCTATGAAACTTATTAAACTGACTTGGCTAAAGAGACAAATGCCTTATTTTAGCACTTGTGAAATATCTCCAATCAAATCAAGGTAGCCTTGGGGATAAACCAGTGTCTGTTAAAGTATACCTTAGGAAAACTGGTACTACACTGTTCTTCCCACTGCCCCACTCCAAAAATTTGCTGGAGCAATATTACACTTAAAAAATTATACACAGAAATGTCAAGAACACAGTTAAAGTTGGGATTCTACTCAATTTCATTCCCTGGGGTAAATGTATTAGTGCCTCTGTACAAGAAGGTTGATAATTCAATATATTGTATATACTTTCTGACATTTCTGCTCTTCATTTTTCAAATTGATGCACCTAAATAAAAAATGTACTTGTAGAAACTATGATAGCTTCCTGCCTAAAGCAAGGTATTTACATGCATCCTTACAAAGCTATCTGAGCAAAGATTCTGCTAATATATACAAGATGATACGGCACTAGAAATTTTTATGAAGCAAAAGCATTTTCTTAATATATGCAACGAAAACAACTTCTGGTTTTAAAAAAGCAGGTAACCTTGAGAAAGGTTTTTTATGTACATTGAAAGCTTACTATTTAAAACTCTTTTGAGCATTTTTTATTTAACTTGACTCTTAAACCCTACACATCAAAAAAACGTTAACAGTTCTTGATCTATCAGCATCTAATACTTAAAAACAGTTCTATATGAATGAAAAGTTACTGTGGGACAATGATCTTATACCCAGTAAAGGTTTGTCATTTGTACTGGTTTAATAAAATTCTGATTGGCCAGTAGCCAGGCAGGAAGTATAGGTGGGGCAACCAGAACAGGAGGATTCGAGGAAGAGGAAAGGCTCAGTTTTCAGTCGTCCATTACCCAGACAGAGGAAGCAAAATGAGAATGCCTCACTGATAAAAAGTACCAAGCCACGTGGCTAATACAGATAAGAATTATGGGTTAATAAGTTATAAGAGTTAATAAGAAGCCTGAGATAATAGGCCAACCAGTTTTTAATTAATGTAAGCCTCTGTGTGGTTCTTTGGGACTGAGTGGCTACGGAATCAGGCAGGATAGAAACCTCTGTCAACAAAAAGTGAAGATATTATCTAAACTTAAAACACAAATTTGGCTGGGAGAAGGGTCACATTATATCTAACAGTTATTAAGCATTTTCTAACCATTTTGGCAGTTTATAAAACCTAACCATTTCTTTCCTGCATCAAACTGACTCTTCCAGGCAACGTCAACATCATATTCATAGCTCTAACACTAGTATGCTGGCTGGCTTTTGTCAACTTGATACAAACCATAGTTACCAAGGAAGAGAGAACCTCAACTTAGGAATAGTATACATCACATTGCCCTGTGGGCATTTCCAAGGTCATTTTCTTGATTGATGGTTCATATGGGAGGACCCAGCCCACTATGGGCAGTACCTCTCCTATAGAGGCACCTCAAGATTTTATAAGAAAGCAGGCTGAGTAAGTCATGGGAAGCAGGCCAGTAAAGAATATCCCTTCACGGTCTCTGCTACAGTTCCTGCAAGCAGCTAATGGTGTAGGTTTTATAAGCTTTCACGAAGTGGCTGGTTGATTCCAAACTTAGGGTATCAAACAACTTCACAGACAGAAAATTTGAAAGAAGTTCTTTGAACCTTATGAAACTCATTATATGTTCAATCAAGTACACAGAAAGGTGGAAATCTCTCCAGGGTCACTTAGGTTCTATTATATTAACAGTGTACATTTCATGAGATGGTACCCAACATAAAGATTCAATAAGTGAATATATATGTGCTTTAATTAGCTCCAAGAATTCAAGTTTGAATGACTACTTCAAATGTCAAGAATCTAAACAAGAAAACAACATCAGAAATTCTAGGCCAGAAAGAAGATGCCAAAACACTGGGGGGAAAAAAAACAAAACCAAAAAAACAAAGATGACTGAAGTCAGAAAAATTGTTAGGTTGACAATAAATGAAGCTGGTAATAGTCAATAGTTTCTTCTTTTATAAAATAAGGGGGAAACTTAGGAATAGGGTCTTTCTCTATGTATCCTTTGCTGTCCTGAAACTCACTATGTAAACCAGAATATCCTCAAACTCCAAGATCTGCCTGCCTCTGACCCCCAAGTGCAATGAACAAAGTTATGAGTTATAATACATTAAAATGTTCTAATTTTTTAAGATTATACTGTAATTACATTCTTTCCCCTTCCTTTCCTCTCTGCATTATTTTATTTGCTCATTCCAGAAGCATTACTTGATTCTTTTATAAATAAAGAATCAAGAAATTGTTCATGATGCAGAGAGTGAACCAAGGAAATAAAAGTCACGGGTTTACTCTAGAAGAATAGTTAATGTATCGTATAAACATGCTTAAACACAGGATGCCATGGCTTCTGTGATGATGACATATAACGAAAGAAAAGAACATGGAGAGTACTCCCAATAGCAAAATGGTTTAGATAGTACTCCATGGGGCAAGGTCTTGTCACACAGGCCTGAAGGAGATGAGGACAGAGGAGTTCCAAGTACTCTGAAAAAGCAACACCCAGTAGCAGCTCCCCCAGTTCTGCAGAGGAACTTGGTTACTTACTTTCTTGCAATGCTCTGATGCTTTCTCTTCATACTCTTCTAGTTTTGCCTGATCTATGCAAGCATCTAAAATTATAGTAAAAAAAATTAAATTGAAATTATGCGAAATAAGTTATTATATACATCTGTTTGTAGAATACTAGATATGACAAATTATTCAAATTTATTTACCATAATGTACCTCATAAGATTTTTAATATAACCAATATTTAAACAAGTTTAAGAAAAAATCATGTAACAAGAAAAACAGTAAAACAAAATATCAGTTTTGTTTTCTAAATGCAACTTATAATCTTGCTATATTGCATTATTCTGCTAATTATTTTATTTTAAAATACTACATCATGGCTTGTAAATTTATGGCACTTTAGGTCATTTTCCATTATAAAAGATTAAAACAATTACAACCCATGCAACTCTAAATTTTTGCCATTTAAGTGAGAAAACTGGCTACCTATATAGCTCTAAATATTCACCTTTCGGGTTTCTGATAACTACAGTATCCTTCTATTCTCACTATAAAATTCCTGCTGCCTCTCAGGAATTTTACCTTAATCTACAAAGAAAACAAGTTTTGTTTCTAAACGCCACTGTCTCGAGTTCCTTACTTCCAGAAAACATTCCACCCACCTTGCAGAAGCCACAGTTACAAAGAGGTGATGTGTTTTCATAGCCTTTTCAGATCATCAATTATCTTTTATTGAGATTATACCAAAATTGAGTAAGTTTATCTACTTAAGTTTATCTACTTAAGTAAACTGTGGAATAACGTAAGTGAAGCTTTGGAACTTTGAGATCTTTCTTTTTTTAATTTTATTTTACTTATTTATTTTTTATTAAAAATTTCTGCCTCCTCCCCGCCTCCCTTTTCCCTCTCCTTCCCCCTACTCCCCACACCCCCTCCCCTCCCTCTCCCTCCCAGTCCAAAGAGCAGTCAGGGTTCCCTGCCCTTTAGGCAGTCCAAGGTCCTCCCCCCTCCATCCAGGTCTAGGAAGGTGAACTTTGAGATCTTTCTCTGAGGATGTACTGTGAGTAGAGATCTTTGTTGTCTGTGCTAGATATGTATCAGTCAGCACTGGACATTAAAAAACTTTAGTTTGCTGAGCCTTGCACATCTTCAAAATCTTGGCATATCTTTGTACACAATACTAAAAGAATCCATAGAGGTTAGTATCTCCACTGATCTTGACAGAGAGAAACATTTAGTATTCAGAAGTTGTCAAGCTAACAGGTAAACACAAGCATTCAAAATTCAAATTCTGACTGAAAAGTTCTACATATCTATTTGCTACAATGTCTGAAAGTCATTTTCTCTGACATGTATCTTTATTTTATTTCATCTTTCAATGAAACGGGAAGAATGATTCTGGAGTTATGAGCACTTGCAGAAGACTCAGACTGGGATGTGAGTGAGTATGTGTGTGAGTGTGATTCAAAGAGGTTCTTGTAACTAAAGTTCCAAGAGCTCTATTGCCTCTTTGCTTCCTCTGCAAGCTCCAGGTGAGCATAAGATTCACAAATATGGACTTGGACAGAACTCTTGCACACATGAAATAAAATTAAATCTAAAAATGTGGACAAGACACTTTAACACAGAGTAAGAGGTTTATTCGTCAGAAAGAGTGCTGAAGAGATGGCATAGTGTCTAGGAGTGCTTGCTGTGCAAGTATGTAACAAAAGTTTGAATCCCAGAACACACATAAAAACATTCCATACATGCCCATAACCCCAACATGGAGAATAGAGACAAAGGGGATTACTGGGGCATGGTTGCCAAAATAGCCAACAAATGAAAGCTGGAGATTCAGCTGAGACTCAACCTCCCTGCACTTACCCACATGCACACCAGTGAATACACCACACAATCACTCACAAACATAAACACTACACAAACGCAGAAATGCTTTAAAAAAAGACTGGAATAAGCCATATTTACTTATAATTCATATGAAGCAAGTGTTCTCAATATGCTTTGAAATGCACTGGCATTCATAGGAATATTTAATAAATATTAGGATGTCAAAAACTTCTCGAATGTCTTGGTTCCACTGACCAAAAGAAAAGAATACAATGCCTGCCACCAATATTGCGTGCCAATATTGTAGTAACTGGGTCAACTGTTTTACAAATCACTGTTTGGAATCATCAGTTCTAGATACCAACACACAAAAAAATCAAGAAAAGCTTTGTATGCTGTAGTGATGAGACACAGCTTTGACCTTTAAGACTTCATGAAAGAATCAAAGGTCCTCAGAGGATCTCCAACCAAATGAAGGAAACCAATACCTTAGAGCCAACCCATGAGTCTAAACTCAAGATAGTTCTACCTAAATAACAGAAATACTCACCTAGAAACTGACTCAAGTCCAAATCTAGTCTTTTTCTGTATGAGAAGTCTGGATCTATTCCATCTCTATGCAATACAATCTGTGACACACACTCATCAATTAGTTTGAAGTACTGTTGTCTAAAACCAAAGAGCAAATAAACAGTCACTTCAAGAGTATAACTGTACATCAAGCAATATATTTGATGGAAATCTGACTTCAAGTGAAAATTTTACTCAGTCTCATTTCAACAGGAGGTGTAGCATAGCATGGGAAACTCCTCTAATGAGGCCATGACATATTTTTAATGTATCAGGAAATGTACTATACATTGAGGATGATTTTCCTATAAGTCAGACATTTAATTCATTTGCACTTAAAAAAAAAAGATAATATGAACATGAGATAGCTCCTTAGAGCCATTCTCAAAGTATACCAGAAATTCATAAATGCAAATCAAACCACCAACAAGCTTGTCTAAAAATTTCTACTAGAGCTTCATATAACCATTTTGTGGAAATTCAAAGTTGATATTCTAAATAATATTAGACCAAATTAATATATCTTACATGAAAGAGTAAAACTTTAATATAACAATGTAGAAAGGCCAAAGTTTAACTAAAAGATTGAAAAAGGAATGTATTCTTAGTACAACTCATTCCATCTGCATTCCTGACAACTTAGTAACATCTCCTAACTTACGGCAATGTGAAGAAAATTCAATCGAAAAAAAAATTGTGGGTAAAGGCAATTCAAGCAGCAGGGTGGTTTATAATGAGGAACCCCACATTACTCATCACCTGTGAATTGATTTCCGTTCTCAGTGATTTATAGAGTTTTTGCCTTTTTTCTCCAAACCATATTCTTCAAATGTGATGGCCCTTCTAGCCATATCAGCTTTTCTCTCAATGAGCCATGCATGGGTACCACTATCTTTGTACAAGTTAACTTACGCTTAAGGCATCAATTATAATGGTGAATAAAACCTCTTCAGCTTCAACATGAGGAAAGAACATTTAAAAATGCTAACAATGGCCCTGAATTCATGGTGACTCAAGCAGCATTTACCAACCACAGACTGACAGAGCCACGCACGTCATGACCAAAAAACATAGATAATCATACTTTATACAGAAGTCTCATTTGCCTTTTACATGAATTTAGAGAAGAAACACAACACAGTAATTAAAAGGGTATGCTAATATTTTTAAATGCAATCAATTAGTAGGTTTATGTAGCATTTACCAAAGCTTAACTATTAAGTCTATTTTAAATGAAGTACCAGAAGATAGCACATTAAACAACAAAACAGGTTGCTGGTCAAGTTTAGACTATTCACAGGAACTACAGTGTCAACAACAGTTTGATGCATGGAGAACAACCACAATGAAGATGTGAAGTTTCATTTGCCCTTCTCTTCTGTGTTGTCTAGTAGAGCAAATGACCCTGCCTTAAACCCTCCACCATCACCCAGCAGTATTGCTACCTAAATAAGGCTTCCCTGTATATCTTATATGAATTTGGTACAGAAAGTCCAACTTCCCCAACCATGTATGAATAAACTTTCAACAAAACTAAAATGATAATAAATGACTTTATATTTTACGACCTTAGAAACTACTAATAAAAGTGGAAAGTGATATCAAGGTCATTTACTAAGTACACAAGAATTTACCTCCCAACATGAGCAAGGAAATCAGGACCACGAGGCGTGCACCCACCCACTGTGACAGTGGAACTGATCTATTGGGAGCTCTCCAAGGCCAGCTGGACTGGGACTGAATAAGCATGGGTTGAAACTGGACTCTCTGAACAAGGCGGACAATGAAGGCTGATGAGAAGCCAAGGACAATGGCACTAGGTTTCGATCCTAATACATGAACTGGCTTTGTGGGAGCGTAGCCTGTTTGGATGCTCACCTTCCTGGACCTAGATAGAAGTGGGAGGACCTTGGTCTTCCTGTAGAGCAGGGAATTTGGACTGCTCTTCAGTATCGAGAGGGAGGGGGAGTGGACTAGGGGGAGGAGAAGTGGAGTGGGGATAGGGGGAGGGGAGCGGGGGGAGGGGGCAATATGTGGGAGGAGGGGGAGGGAAATGGGAAACGGGGAGCAGTTGGAAATTTTAATTAAAAAAGAATAAAAAAAAAAAAGAATTTACTTCCCGTGGATATCAATCATCCATAGCAAAAGAAGGTCTTTGATTTTCAAAAGAGAAATGGAAAAGTGGATGGGGTAGAAATGGAAGGAGAGGATGGGGAAGAAACTAGACAGTCAGGATGATAAAACCAAAAAATAAAAGAAATTAATAGAATATTTACTGTGAGATGCTAAACAAAAATTCAATACAGTCTTATTCACATAATCATATATAAACCTGGCTACTCATCAAGAACCACATTTGGGTACTCATATTTACTTAGAATCACATTATGTTCTATGTGAGGTAAACAAAACAACTTGTCAAGCTCAGACAGCCAAGACATAATCAACTTTATAAAAAGCAACCTATTAGTAGCATTCGTGGTGATTAAGAAATAACCACAAAATATTATACATTATATAATAAGTAGTAAGCTGGTGATGGTTTTCACTTTTTTCTTTTATTTTTTTGAGATTATAATTATATCATTTATCCCTTCCCCTCTGTCCAACATACCCCCTGTTTATTTTTTCAAATACATGACATATTTCTAAATATAACCTGATCAATATGAATGTTACCCATATTGATCCCAGGATCAATAAAACATTCTCCTACCTAAGGTTCAAGGATCACTAGAGAAGAGGGGCAGAAAGATTCTAAGAGCCAGATATCAGGGAGTTTGCTATGAGATGTGTCTCCTAATAACATAAGAAGATATACTCAAAGTTTAAACAAAATGGCTCCCTAAACTTGCTAAATAAGGACAATAAGAGACATGGCTTCAGCTCTCATCCAAAGGAAAGGACACAACCAAGAATTTTCTGGAGTTGAAAAATTAACAGCAATGGCATTATATACACATCTACCTAAATATATGACTAAAGAAAACAGTCTATAGACCATTATGAAAGAAATAAAAATAACTTGCTTATCTCAACAAAATATTAGATAAATTTCATAACTAATAGTTTTATCAGTTAAACAACAGAACACAGCTTTCCCTTACCTTATAAAATGGTCATTTCGAATGAGCAAAAGGTGCTGAAGAATTGAAACAAAATATCCCTCTGCTCTAGTGTTCTTAACTGTGGACAACAGCATGTCATAAACATCAGCTGCTTCAGTGAGCTGGTTAAGGACCACAAGAATTTATTCAAGCCCTACACCAAGCTAATAATACGCAGTATCTTCTGTATACAGGTTTGGAAGACTGATATGCAAACAACTGTCTAGAAACTGTTGTATTAAAAGAACTATCAAGGAACTGAGGGTAGAGAATGCCAGGTATGGCAATTTGACCTGAAACTTTTTTATCCCTCACAATTAACTGTAGCCACTGCAGAAGACAGTGGGAACAAAGCCAGCAACTGATGAGGGAAACATATTAAGTTCTAAGGATGCCCTGAACAACGGGTACAGATTCGGGGATAGTGTGTATCAATGAGAAGCCATAGTAAAAAATAGGATTCTAGCAGATCCACCAATTTACATGAGGCCTCCAAGGTAATGCATCCATCATGGAGAAAGGGGCATTTAATGGGTTGAGGCTATCTCAAATCCAATACTACAAAGGAGAAAAACACCATACATAAAAAACAACAGACTGTACATATATGTAACAATGTGGTCTAAGTTAATCATTTTACTAATTGAAGCATTGCTTTTCATATATGTACTGACAAAAAAAAATAGCTAATAAAATAGTGACACTTTCTTAATACATAAAGTTTTGATTTCATTTCATTTCTGTGGAATGACCTTAATGTTTTATGGGACATGGTGCATGATTTTAGATGTAAAAGTAATTTTACATATTTTTTGACTAGGACTGAGAGCAAAAGGATATTCAAGTTCAGCTCTAATATCTTCAAGGCGATGGGAGAACTCAATGAAGTCTTCCTCTTTGTGCTCATCAAAAACTTTAAGTTGTATGTCCAGGCCATCATTGTTAACACATTTTAAGTTCTATAGATATTAGATAAAAATTATGACGGGTTAGATTCTCAGTATGAGTAATCAAGAACCTGAACAATAAACCAACCATTCAAACGTGACCTGCAGAATTCAAATACTTAAGGTGTTAAATAATACTCAAACCTTATCATCTATATTTCAAAACTAAATTTTTATACTCAAGTCTTTTCCTGCAGATGAATTATTCTTGAGAGTAATTTATCTAAATTACCCCCACTCAAGTACACTTCTAATTTAAATATTAATGAGGAGACTACAGGGCACTTACTGGCAATATCTCTTTCAATCCACAACGCATAAATTCATTTCTGATGTGAAGCCTGAAGTCCAAATCATCAGGAGATGTAACAAGGGCATTTATGAGCTGCATACAAGCTACCTACAACACATCACACAGAAAGACTTACAGCCGTTGTCAACATTTAAAACAAAAGGAAGCAAGAAAGAAAAAAAAATGAGCTTTATTCCAATTATTAAATATTTTCACTCACAGGAAAGCCTAATAAGATAATTTGTAAGTAAAATATTATATGTATAGACATATATAGTTTCTATAAAATTATGTACCACTTATTTGGAGACTGAAGAAAACAAATTATCTCTTCATGAAAACTTCATGTATGGCTGAAGGTCTTGTCCAACAACATTCTATTACATATTATACAAACAGAAAATAACCAGAATGAAAATTATAAACATCTATTACCATGTGAATACTAAAAAATAGAATAGTTCAATAATTTTTCCATTTTTCAAAAGAACCAAAAATCCCCAAAACCTCGAAATCAAACGGTCCTAAATGAAATAGTAAGACTGCTGCAAAACATAAAAAATAAAAAAAAAAAAACCTTGATAATGGACATTGTCTAAGTAAGCACAAGAACTTAATTTGTCAAGCAATCACTTTTATACTTTTATAAAAATTCAAACTTACTGTATATTGTATTCACTAACATAGAATAAATTATATAGCTTGCTAAACACAATAACATGTAATAGAAGTTGGGTAATCAATTTTTTCACTTCAAGTAAATATGAATTCCTACTTTTAAATGTACCAGGCTTTTCTCTGTTTAGGCCACCAACCAGCTCCCATGACAGAGCAACTTAGTTTTGAATGCTTGGCCTGGCTTACTTTTCTAGCTAATTCTAACTCAACATGTTTTCACCTGATTCTCTTCCATCTACCTTTGCCTCAGGGCATACCATCGTTTTCTGCTTATCTTCCTTTCACTCCTTCTCTATGTCTGGCTGGCATATGTCTGGCTTCTTGCCCAAGGCATGCCTCTCATTCTCTCCTCCTTCTCCCCTTGTTCTTCTTTCTCTTCCTGAGGCTAGAGTTCTTCTATTGATTCTCTCTGCCTGTTAGCCCCATCTATCCTTTCTCCTGCCGAAGTATTGGCTGGGCAGCTTTTCATTAGACCAATCAAGGGCTGTAGGCAGGCAAGATGAAACAGATATAGCATATCCTTACATAATTAAACAAGCATCCTTATATTGTTAAATGAATTCAAAAGTAACACACCTTTACACAGTTAAGGTAATATTGTGTAGCATAAACAAATGGAATACACCTTTGCCTAATTAAAATAATATTCTACAACATTTATATTCTTAATTTTTAATCCTTGGATTAAAGTCACCTTTTCATCATTACAAATCCATATTTTAAAAAGGAAAAGTATTTCTCACTAGAAAAGCAATGTTTTCTTTTCTTTTTTGGTAGTGGTGATAGTGTTTTTGTTCCATGTTTACATTTTACTCAAAGTCTAGCAAGAACTACTAAACTATTATTTACCAAAAAGAAGATATAAAACAAACAAAACTTCTTTAATATACTAATTCTATGTATAAACATACAAAAATAGCTTTAGTGAATTTTTCTCTTCTAGACAGACAGTATTCATACCAAGAGCCAAAGACCCCTAACAAAATCCATAATAGCAGACACATGAAGAACTCCTTTGACATGGCCAAGGCTATCAAGGGGCTGCTAAAACATGCAGCCTATTGCTGTTGCTCTTGATTTACCTCCAAAAAGTGCTAAAAACATCATGTAGATCAGAAACAGGTTCCAGAGGCCCCTGAGATAGAACTTGCCTGAATATCCCCTCCCAAAGGACTAGTTTTATGATAACAGAAGCTTCCCAAGGAGGGAGGTAATCTACAGTCCCACCCAGCTGCAATTCCTGTGAACCACAAGACTGACCTACGTGGCTACTGTAGCCCACCTTAAAGGTGCATCTGTGGCAACTGATGGTGGTGGTAACAAACAGTGTCTGACTGCTCAACAAGATGGGGCGCATGCCTGGTGACTAGTATAGTCACAGCTATCAGAGGAGATCTACTAATTTACTAGAGCAAACTAATCTCTTAAGAACAATCTAAACATTAGCCCTTATACCTACAGGTAAGTGTAGACTTCACCCTATATCAAGGAAAATTCTCTTTGCAAAAGATGGAGATGATTTCTTTGCAACAAATGGAGACAACTACAAAATAGTCACAACTAATCAGAATGCAGAGTTGTAGGGCCCAACATCAATAAATATATCCATGAAACATTCCAATTCCTAAGGCTCAGGGAACACTGCAGAAGTGCGGACATGGATCAGAGCCAGAGGATCAGGAAGTATGCTCTGAGATTGTATTTCCTAGTAATGTCAGGAGCTAAACTGTCATCAACAAGAGTGTGTGTCATAATTGAAGACAATACTAATGGACATTCCAAAGTGAATAGCGAAAAGCTGACAAGGACTGAACTCTATTCAAAAAACCATAGGCAAAAGAGAAAAGCTCAGATTATGAGAAGTGGTCTTCCCCAGGGAAGAACACACCGGGAATTGTTTGTCCATGACCAAATGCTCAGCCCACAAAACATATATACAAATACGTTATACAGACTGAACAGACTTATATTCAGGAACATATATGTACAGTGACAGTAAGTTAAAAAAAAAAAGGCCATGAATTTGAAAGAGAACAGAGAGTGGTACATGAGAAATTTTGAAAAGAAAAGGAATATATGTTATAATTGTAATCTCAAGAATAAAAGAGAGCAAGAAGGGAAAGAGTTTCTCTCTGGAGAAGTAAAGTATTCTTTTTTTGTTGTTGATGTTATTTTTCTACGTTTACATTCTATCCCAAGAATAGCAAGGACTATTGGACTACAGATCAATATGTTTAACCTCATGCTGTTGCCTAAATTGTCTTTTCTCCATCCTTAAGGCAAGGCTTATGTGAATTTAAAATACTGGTTTTGGATTAAGACACCAACAGGGGTCTCAGTTCCTGCTGGTTGAAATACATGGTAGTAACTCTTATATTTGATATTTAAACACTAAATCTGACCAGCAAGACTCTACTGTCAAAACTTAAGATTGTTTAGAAATGGGAAATAAAGCAGGAAACAGAGATAAAAAGAAAAAGAAACACTTTTTTAAAAACTAGAAAACATAAAACAGTCAACCTTTCTAGTACAGAGTCACTCAGCTGGAACCAGTCCATGTCAAAACGTCAGGTTTAAAAGGTTTTCTTTTCACTCCCTTGCCACTCCCTACTTGGTACCCACAACACTTTTCTTGTCAGCAATACCAGGCAATTTTAAAAACTCTGAAAAAGAGGGGGAGGTGAAGAGAAGATATCAGAGAAAGAGGATGTTTTCCTCTGATTTTTCTATACTTGTCTATATTCAAGGAAGCTAAGTCAATCTCAGTCACTAAAGTTTTAAAAAAATAAAAACTAGTACCAAAAGTAAATAAAATTAGTAGAAAATAATGTCAAAGCAGAACAATGATATAGCAGATAATGGTATGAAATAAAAGAACAGGAAGACAAGGAATGACCCAAATTATTTCTGGAATGTATTCACAATGATAATTTTTCAGAAAAGGAAAGGAGAAAAAAATTTCTGTTAAAGCTATAAAAAAAACTGCCCCAATTCTAATAATTTGACATAATCAGGGCTTCTGACTATACTTAATTAATCTAAACCATATGTAAATATAAAGCTGCATGAAAGAACATGGATCTGTGTTATAAAGGATCAAATCTATAACCAAAGGAAAAGACCAAAGAGCTCCTAGAATTCTGAGCTTGTGGCCACACTAAGACACTGAACAGGAACACCATGTAATTACATAGTAGGTTACCTGGTAACAAGTGGGTACTAGTCCAGAATCTATACTGTGTTGCTTTGAATGAGAATGGCCCTCATAGAGTCATATTCTGGAATACTGATGCCCAGTTGATAGAACTACTTGGGAAAGACTATGAGGTACGGCTTTTTTGGAGAAAGTATGGCCTTGTGAGGGGAAATGTATCACTGAATGTGGGCTTTCAGGTTTCACAAGTCTCCCTCTCTCTCACTCTGCTGCCTACAGATGAGGATGTCAAGTTCTCAACCACTGCTTCAATGCGTTGTCTGCTTGTATCATACTCCCTGCCATGATGGTCATAAACAATCTCCTGAAACTGTAAGCAAACCCCCAATGAAATTTTTTTTTCTAACGTTGCTCTGGACATGATATATCCACCAGACACTGTTCTGGGTGTTAGATTTAGTTGTGCCAAGTAAAGGGGTGGGGCTTATTCATGCACTACTGTATTAATCAGGGTTGGTATTGCTGTGATGAAATACCATCATCCAAAAGCAAGTTGGAGAAAGAAAGGATTTACTTAGCTTTCATATCTGGAGTCACAGTCCATTGAGGGAAGCCGAGACAAGAACTAAAACTGGGCAGGAACCTGCAGGCAGGAAATGATGCAGAGACCACAGAGGAGTGCTATGTATTGGCTTGCTTAGCTTGTTCTCTTGTAAAACCCAGGACCATCAGCCTAAGGGTGGCACCACCCCTAAAGGACTGGGCCCTCCTCTATCAAATATTAATTTAAAACTGCCCAATAGGCCTGTCTACAGACTGAACTTATAGAGCCCTTTTCTCAACTGAGGTTCCCACTTTACAGATAACTCTACCTTGTGTCAAGATGATATAAAACTAGACAAAACAACTCCCATATTCCTAGCATTTGAGAGAGTAGAGTCTTAAAGAAATTATGACTTTGAAGGCCAACCTGAGCAGTAAAAGCCCCTCTGAAGGGGGGGGACAATCCTATGAAGAAAAGTTAAGACTACTCCAAGGTTTATGGCCTATGCAATCCAAGGAGTACAATAATCATGTACTCTGATGGAAAAGACCACAAGTTCAACAAGGAAGTTCAGGATTTCTAATATCCCAAATCCTTAATACTGAGAAGTGAACTTAAGGCCTCCAACATTCTAGACAACTGCTAACCCACTGAGCCTCTCTTGTAAGCTTTTTTTTTTTCATTTATTTTCTTTATATTGACTGATTGACTGATGAATGATTGGTTAACATTTTTGAGGCAGAGTCTCACTACATTGCCCTGGCAGACCTTCAGCTTGTGATCTTACCATTCTCCTGCCTCAAATTCCCAAAATCTAAAATCACAGGTATATACCACCAAACCCAGTTAGCTTCAAAACTCTAAAGTCGGAAATATCTATTATGATCAGAATCGAAACTAAGTAAAAAAATGAAGAAAATGAATACAGGCACTACTACTAAAAAAAAAATTCTGTACAATAGTACTCTAAAACCAATATCTCAAATAAAATCAATTGAATGATATAGAGAAAAGATGGTATTTTGAGGAATTATTTTCAATTGTAGGTATGGAAATCAAAAGTAAATGGGCTCTAGAGAAATAGAAGGAAAGGGATAGGAAGGATTGCAGAGTCCTAGAAAAATAAAAATATGATGAGCTTTGTCAATACAAAGCTATAGCACAACACAAACTATTTCTACAAAAGGACAGAGTGGCTGACTGCTCAACTGCCTAACACCTTCATCTCCTGGACACTATAATCAAGCAGTAAGTTGCAGTGGGAGAATCATCTTGTACCCTGCAAAGATTACCTGTATTTTAATAAAACACTGACTGGCCTAGTATTAATTCTTACATCTTAAATTAGCCAATTATTCTTGCCTATGTTAGCCATGTAGGCTTGGTACCTTTATCAGTGAGACATTCTTATCTTACTTCCTCTGTGGCTGGGTTGCAACTGAATACTGAGCTTTCCTCTTCCCAGAATTCTCCAGTTCTCGTCACCCATATCTACTTCCTGCCTGGTCGTCCCGCCTATACTTCCTGCCTGGCTACTGGCCAATTAGCGTTTTATTAAATTATATTAAAACAATACAACTGACAAACTGTTAAAGGGTATAAGATCATTGTCCCACATCAGTAAGTAAAGCATACAATTTAAACTAACTCTAAAATATTCTCTTCTTTGCTCCAAAAGTATCATTATACATGAGAAACTGCTCTTTGACCTTAGTTTAAGCATTCCTACATAAGAACACTTATCTTTAATTGTTACTGAGCAAATTCAATTCTGAAGTTTCAAAAAGAAAATATTATAAGCTCACGTGATTATTCTCTTCCCAATTTTCAGAAGTTCTCCTTTCATGAACAAATCTATCTTTACCAACAATTTACTACCTGGAGTATTTGATGGAGAATTAGTTTCCATTTTCAGAATAAGTACAAATGATTTATATGTTTTGGGCAGCAGCAGCAGAAGGACACATGACCAGAAAGTAAGACACACAAAACTTAAAATAGCAGGACAAATACCACTACTGTCAGGAACCAAAAGTAAAGGCATAAATAAATACAACAAATGAGAAAAGTAAAACAAAAATAGCTACTATGTAGGATAAAGTTCATCACAAAGCAATCTCAAGAACAAAACAGATGATAAAGGAAAATTTAAAGAACTAGAAAGAGGTTGACAGGACAGTGGGCCTGGGTTACTCCTTACCCAAAGAGGATTCCTGACCTTGAATTTGAGGGAGTTGATTCAAACACAGACACATAACACCTAAATTCTTTCTGGTGCAAACTTCACTACTATCTCTCATTCTGCTCAGCATGCAAAATGAGAAAAATGAACAATCTATGTATGTTTAACCTTTGTCTTATTACCTTTTGTGCACAAATATGCTTAAGTACAAAATTCAAGCAAGGTACAAGTAGCACATGATATACACGGCTATCCACAAGGCATGTCCAGTGTTTCAAAGGTCACCAAAGCAGAGATAACTATGCTAAAAGAACTTAGAATGCAATCTAATGAGCAGAAACAAGAGCTGACTTCTGAAAGGTCAGCTTGGAGTCAAAATGTTGTTTCTGGATATATGTAGATGTTAAATAAACCTGGAGCTAGGCCACACTGTAAAAAGAGTGTGCTTCAGGCCCTCAACACAGACTGAAAACAAGTACTGGAAAATAATCAAATGAAAATGCAACTAGATCTGTGAATACTCACAATCTGGGCCTGGAAGACAGAGTTTCGAGGACTTTTCATCTTTTCTACCCTAGAGCAGAAACCAGCCATCTCTCTGTGTACAATCAAATTCCAAATATGTCAATATAAGATAAGAAAATGATGCTTATAGAGAAAGTTATTTCCAGTATATAAAAGAAATTTTAGAGATTTTTAAACAGCATATAAGCATTAATTCAAAAAAGAACTGAACAGACTATATAATGTAGATAAACACAGAAACGGTATTGTGTATCAGATTAAAGCTCTATAATCTCATTTGTTCTCCCATTTGAATGCTCAATACATGATAGACATGGTAAGAGAACAAGTCAGAACTTGAAAACTGCATATGCCCGACACAGAGATGCAGAAAAATGAACTGCAGTACTCAAGGGCTAGAATTTACATGAGCACCAAGATGAAGCACAAACTTATATTTTTAGAAATATTTTTAGAGACATTCAGACTTCCCTTGAGGTGTTATTAATTTCTTCCATATCCTCCAATGCATTTTGAGGAAACTGCTAGTAATATAATTTTTATATCAAATAGTAGATAGCTGTAAATAATGGAGCATAAGCTTCAAAAGGGCAGGAATGTATGAGCTTCACTTTCGCAGGTCTAAGAGCAGCAGACCCCTTTAAGGCAATAGTTGAGAATCCCAAACTATTATTCCTTATTAGCGTTCAGAAAGATGCGTGTTAGGAATGCTCCAAACACTGGCTATAGTATTAGATATTTTAACATGTCCAGATTCTAGATGTACTCCACATACTTATGTAAGTTCATATTAAAATGATATTTTAATATTAAAGTCTGTTACTATAAAGACAGATAGTTATGTTTTATATTCTACTTGACTCATGCTTATACATTAATCTTATTGACGCAAAGAGCTATAAGCAGCAGTCAAAAACAGAGACTAGTTAGGAAAAACTGCATCCTGAGATTCTCTAACTACAGGCCTAAAAATACACTCCCTAATATCCTTCTTCATTTGTCCTTTCTTGTGGAATATTATTTTAACTAGACAAAGATGTGTTACATTTGTTTATGCTGCAGAATATAAATTTAACTGTGTAAAGGTGTGATAGTTTTATTTGTGTTGCATTTGTTTTGGGATGTAAGGATGTGTATTTAATTATGTAAAGATGGGCATTCAAACTGCCTAGGCTCCCACAAAGCCAGTACGTGCAGTAGGATCAAAACCCAGTGCCATTGTTCTTGACTTCTCAGCAGTCCTCATTGTCCGCTATGTTCAGTGAGTCCGGTTTTATCCCATGCTTTTTCAGACCCAGTCCAGCTGGCCTTGGTGAGTTCCTGATAGATCATCCCCATTGTCTCAGTATGTGGGTGCACCCCTCGCGGTCCTGAGTTTCTTGCTCATGCTCTCTACCTGGAAGGAGGTGGGAGGTCCTTGGACTTCCCACAGGGCAGGGAACCCTGACTGCTCTTAGGGCTGATGAGGGAGGGGGACTTGATTAGGGGAGGGGGAGGGAAATGGGAGGCAGTGGCGGGGAGGAGGCAGAAATCTTTAATAATTAAATAAATTTAAAAAAATAAAAAATAAAATAAAATAAAAAAATTATGTAAAGATATGTTGCATCTGTTTGAGGCACCTTGCCAGCCTGAGGCACCTGATTGGGGCAATAAAAACTGAAAGATCAATAGCTAGGCAGGAGAGGGGTAGGAAGGGCTGTTGGGAGAGGAAATCTGGTCTCCAGTAGAAAAAAAAAAGAACAGAAAGATGTCAGAGGAAGAAAGAACAAGGGAGTGGCCTAGGGCAAGAAGCCAGGCAGAGGACAAACAGGCCTACATAGAGAAGCAGTGAAAGTAAGATATGCAGAAATAAAAAAGGAAATAAGCACCAAGACAAAAGGTACATGAAGACAAACAGGTCAAGTCAGAAGAACTAGTCAGAAACATGCCTAAGCTATGCCAAGCATTCAGAACTAATAATAAGTCTCTGTGTCATGACTTGGGAGCTGGTTGGTGGCCCAAAAGAAAAAGCCTGGTACAGTCCTTCATAGATGTTATAACACATGTTAGAAATTAGAATTACTTTAACTGATATATTTGGAAGTTCTTTTAAAAGAAACAGAAAACCAAATATAACTATTTTAGAAAACTGTTGACTGGGTTAAGAGTGCTAATACATGCGCTTGGGGTGCGGGGAGACAATGAAGTGGCAGAAGAGCGATACCACCACCACATAAACACTGGCTCATTTCCATACTGCCTAGTGACAAATTTCAAAGAACAATGATGAGAACTTGTGGACGATTTTATTTACCAAATCTAAACTCTTTATATGGTGAAGAAATTTCTCAAATTTTAAAATTAAAATAATCCTCTGTTTCTTTCCTTAAATTTCTGAGACAGAAAATGAGGACCAACTAATTTTAAAATTTCTGTAACTGACCTGAAGAAAACTACAGGAAAGACATTACTTTTTCTATTTTCAGATTCAGAGAAGATTGCATTGGCTTTGTAGGAGCCATAAGAAAGCAACCCTGACTGACCATAGGAACAAACATGGCCAACAGCTCCCGACTCCCGCTATCTCTGGGGCACACAGTGGCTTCTGAACAGAAGTCATGGCCTCTTCATAGACTCCACTCTGAGGGCATCTGAATAAACACATCAGATAAACGGATATACAGTAAATTCAGAACTGTGGCTCAACCTTATAATGCCTCTGTCCAGCTCTCCTGGCTCTCCAGGTAGTGGAAACCTTCCCAGCAGGCCTTCCTTCTCCCCCTCCAGTCAGATCTTTACTTAGTTCTCTCAGGGGCCTTCAAACTGCTTCCCAGAAGCCCTAATAGACAGCTCCCCTGGGCTCCTGAAGATTCATATCTTTAGATTATCTGAAGAATCAGATAATCATAAATAACAATTTGATCCTTTGTTCTGAGTGTTAAGATAGTATTCTCACTTTTCCTTGGATTCTCTGTCTGTGACTGTGCTCTGCATTTTCCAGTGTTGCCAGAGAGACCTGGAACAGCTTTCCTGTAGTGAATGTTGAAGACACCAAATGCTGAACTACTGCTTTCTTTAGTTTCTTTGGAACTTTTATCCTAGACTGGAGAAATACCATCTATAACCACATTCATAACTGAATCGATGTTTTCAGGATAATGGAAAAAACCTCCAGCTGGGCAGTGGTGGTACACACCTTTAATCACAGCACTCCGGAGGCAGAAGCAGGCAGATATGTGAGATCGAGGCCAGCCTGGTCTACAAGAGCTAGTTCCAGGACAGGCTCCAAAGCTACAGAGAAACTCTGTCTCGAAAAGCAAAACAAACAAACAAACAAATAAACAAGAACAAACAAACAAAAAACACTTCAAGATCTTGTGATTGGGTAACAGAATGAATGTATTTAATGCCATTGAGTTGTATGCTAAAAATCTGTATAAAATGGCAGATTTCATCTTATATCTATATATTTACTCCAATGAAGGTAAACTAAAAAGAACAGTATCTATGTACTTCAAGATGAAATTATAAGATCTGAGTTATTTTAGAAAAGACTAAGTGGTCCCCGGGAAGAAGAGACAAGCCCAGCTGCTTTTTAGTCTGAGTACAGCCAATCAAATTTTTGGAAGTATAGAGGCAGTTAAATACGAGGATTTAAGTATGTTTTAAGTGAGCAAGTACACAAACTAAGGCTATCCATTCACATCAAAGCATCGGGACAATAACTCTGCTCTCAGAAACAAGTTTCCCAATCTTTCCCCTTCCCCAGACTTGCTTGCTAACCAAACATTTCTTCCCCCATAATTTAGAATCTTTGGACACCATGATTTATTTTTACAATTAATTAATATAGAAGAAGTAGTTTTATGCCACAAGAGCCAAAGTAGTGAGGGTTTCTAATGAATTTGAATCTAAATTCAAAGTACAATGAACACATCACAGAACTCTAAAAGCATCACAAATAAGACAAAGCAAGAGAGAAAGTGGCACCAGTGAGTCATTTGTTTGTTTTCTATTGCACAACTCCCCAAAGTTGTTCTCAATCCTTCAAGAATTACAGAAGCAGCACCAGTGAATTTTGTTCTAGACAACTCTATCTCAAACCACCTTAGAGAGCAGAGGTAGTGTCTTATTACCAGTCAAAGAAAAGGTAAGCACGATTCAATGTCCCCCTTTAGTTATACTTACAGTACATTTGGAAAGACTATAGTTCTGTAATCTCAATGACCCTTTCCTATAACACAATCTGCCATCACTATCAAAATACCCCTGCCCATTTGATCACCATTAACACAATGTTACTGAAACTCTATTTTACAGCAAAAGGTAACTCCAGCCCCTTCAAGCCTCCTGCAAAAGAGCTTTCCACATCTTTGGGTGTCTGCCATAAAGCACCTCCTACAGCTATCAGTCTACCATCTGGGAGATGGGTGAGCCGCACAGGCAAGAGAGAAGGGTCAGCAGTCTCCAGACAGATGTTCCAAGAAGACAGAGAATCAGGCATGTGGAGGATTGCTGTCTCCACACAGTCCTTTCCACTTAAGATCCCAAGTGAGAGATCTTCTTAAGAAGAATGAAACTTTCCAAGATGTACTAGATACATCGTCACAATTAAATGTTACGTGGAAAGCACGCATTAATTTGATGGGGGATTACAGATAATCAGGAAAGATGTTGAAATATTTATGGGAACAATACACCAGAAGCACTTGGGAGACTCTGAAGTAAATCTTGTCTACCTTAGAAGCTAGGAAACTTCCTAGAAAGAAAGGTTGATTCATCATTTACCAATAGGCTGCTATCTTTACAACAGAACACAAACAACCAAGATAGCATGGCTAAGTTCTGACTTAAGTTGAAGTGACCAGTGATATCACATCAGCTATGGACAGCACTCTGGTCAGCTTCAACTCTCTAGCTGGGGTTAATACATAAGACAGTACTCCTTAGGATATGGCTTGTTTTTCAAACACCTTCTGAAAATAGCTCAAACATATACACAGTATGATCTTCACAGGAAAGGAAATCAGGCTGACAGAGCTTATACTGGGCCGACTGCTATTAAATCTTTCATGGGCTAGGCTCAGTGAATAAAGTACTTTCCCTACAAACAAGTCCAGAGCAAAGGTACCTCCCCTTGTGGCTATAGGGATTACAGCATACTGTTCTCGCAATCTAGAGGATATTTACAGAAAAAAAAGTCATGTATCCACCAAAAAAAAAAAATTGAAAGTCACCCTTTGAACCCTAAGATGAATTCTTCCAATGAGTTCCTAAAAATTAATCATTTGTGATTAACAGAAAAATTTCAACAAATGTTGCAATCTAGGGCAATGCTTCTGATGACTCAGCAGAGTACAGCTTTAGCTATAAGATAAAGAAGATCCATGTACAAAAAAAGAAAAAGAATAAGGAAAGAAGCTAAAGCATGAATTAGAATTAATGAATTAATAAACACTGATTCCAATCTTCCTCTACGATGGATGTTGCCAGCATAAAGGGACAATCAGACAGAGGGAGATGGGATAATGTGACAGGCACTTTGGTTCTTCCAAGACAGGTATGGGAGGTTTGTCTACCCAAGCATTCCCAGGTACAGCTTGAGCAGTATCGGAAGTGGTTTTTCTATCGGGACATTGCTGTGGTGTGACTTTTCTCCTCTGCACCTAGTTGAGTGGTGTGATACTTACATAAACTCCCCGAGCCTTCCAGAATTTCTACAAAGCGCTCAGGGTCATTTGCTGCACAAATGGCTCAAAGTGAATTAGGCTGTTTGCAGCTGAGCATCTTTTTCTGATAGATTTGAAAAGAAAAGCTATTGTACATTTACTTCAAATCTAATGTTTTTACCTTTAATCTATTTCCTAAAAATAAAACTCAGGCCTGAAATATAATCTTTAAATCATCTCAGGCATGTACTTTGCAGTTTCTCTCCAGAAAATATCAAAAGGAGGAAAATTTGCTTCATTCTATCATAATCACAGGCAGAGAAACTATCATCATTATTAGAATACAAATAAATATCTAACAATTTCCCTTTAAGACACTCATTATCATAAATATGTTTATCAATAAAAGATCCTCATTATTCTTTATTAACTACCAATTTAGAAGAAAACAATTGGTTTCTACTTTATTTAGTTGTAAAAAAAATAATTTTCAATTTGGTAATTTGCTAATATCATCCATACTAGTACATTTCAATAATACAAATTACACAGCTAATAAAATAAAATAGGCATTTAGAACAACAGCTTTATAGGAAAACATAGTTAGATCATTCTAAAATATGCCTTATTTGTGGAAAATTCAGAAGTATACCAGAGATGAGAGTGGTTTGCGATATTACTATAATACGCTTGATAACTTTTAATGGAATTGAAAAGCGCATACCCAGCAATATTCCCCAAAATAAATGTGCTTTCCCTTTTTACTTGGGGGTGGGGGTAGTAAATTAAGTTTTCTGAAAGGTGATACCTTTTTTTCCCTCTTTCATATATTTACACAAGTTCAAAATGATATTCACAGCATCTTCTAAATTTTGGCCAAGACTCAAAAAGAAATGCATTTAAACTTTGGAACTTGCCCACAAAGACACGAGGCCAACCCCGGCAGTTGATGGGACAGACACCTGGAACCAAAGGGGTGGGAAAGTCAGGCAGAGCTGAAATGATTCTTCAGTTTATGAACTTGTTCAGTGGGACCAAGGTCAATGCCTCTGGCAAGGGATGTACAACTCATCTAACTGGCACCAGTCCCTTCCACCACTTTCCAATCTCTGGGGCACAGTGTACAAGCTCATTGGTCCAGAACTTAAATACTGGGTTTTTAATTAGCTCAATGAAGGTGATAAGAAGACTCCAAGGATGTGGCCTATTTACAATCAACCATTCCAAGAGAACCCTTGTGATCTGTTCCTGAATTGCCTTGGTATTTACCTTGGCAAAAAGGTACAGCATGGTGCAGTTGAAGTAGTATTGAGTGTGGCTGTCTGGTTACCGCAGCTGGTTTGCAATTGCATTTAAGAAGAGATAATGACCCTCAGTGTCTAAGTCCACTGATGTGGGATTTCCCTCTGTATGCTGTGATCACCACTGATAAATAAAGGAACTGATTTGGGCCTATAGCAGAGCTATAGGGGAACAGAGCTAGGCGGGGGAACTAAGCTGAATCCTAGGAGAAAGGAGGTGGAGTCAAGAGAAGACATGGAGCCCCTGCACGAGAGAGACGCCAGAACTTTACCAGGTAAGCCACAGCCACGTCGGGATACAAAGATTAATAGAAATGGGTTAAATTAAGATGTAAGAGTTAGCCAGTAAGAAGCTAGAGCTAATGGGCCAAGCAGTGGTTTAATTAATACAGTTTCTGTGTGGTTATTTCGGGTCTAAGCAGCAAGGAACTAACTAGCAGCCTCCTTGCAACATCCATACTGGAAATTATTATGAACACATTGTAAAGACAGAAAGAATTGGATTTGAATGACATTAAAACAATATTTCACTTCATGATGAAAACTAAGCTATAAAAACCATGTCAAGAAACTTATTTCAATGTATGTAAAACGCCAAAAACGTAGGAATACTAATAACTATAACAAAATATACAGTTACCACATACCTTTGGTAATGGCTTCCTAAAAGCCAACTCAAGTACAAGCGGTTACTCGTACCCTGGCAAAAAGTTCTCAAGAACTCTATCAAACACTTGATTGATACATCTGCCAAAGGACCATGTTGCTGCAAGTACCCTTCCACTAATCACTTATCAACAAGCAAGGCAAGTAAGTCATAATTTAAAAATTAATCAACTCTAAAAATGCTATAAAGAGCATTATTTGTAATAGTCAAAAGATATAACAGACCCAAATATCTAACAAGAAGCTACTGATAAATAAAACGTGGCATAACAGTGCAACAGAAACATAAAGTGACATTTTTAAAAATGAGATAGTGAGACATTCCAACATGGAAAAAAAAACTGACTATTCAGCAGATAATAGAATCTAGTCATGTGGTGGGCATTTGGGAGGCCGAGGCAGATGGTTCTCAGTGAGTCTGAGGCAAGCTTGGTCTACACAGTGAGTCCCAGAATAGTAAGAGACAGAGCTAGGGAAACCCTGTCTGAAAACTACAACAACCCCTTCCCTGAAAAATTCTAATCATGCAGAGCCAGGTATTATATGCTCTGTGTATGTGTAATAGCTGCCATATGCAAATCTCTCTAGACAGAAAAAAGTGCCCTAGAACTAAATAGAACAACAAAATTAAGGAGTTATAGTTAAAGGAAGATTTTATTTAAAAATAATCTAAAATTGATATAGCTAAAGGTATACCTCAATATAACAAAGACCTGACCCAAACCACCCTAAAAAAATCCCTACATAGGTACATGGCATGATATATAGACTTCACGCAAATAAAACTTTTTTTAAAAAAATTACAGGAGACTGGGCAGGGATTGCAAATGCCTTTAATCCCAGTACTAGGAAGGCAGAGGCAGATGGATTTCTGGGAGTTTGAGGCCAGCCTGGTCTATAGAGTGAGTTCCAGGACAGGCTCAAAAGCTACAGAGAAACCCTGTCTCAAAAAGCAAAAAAAATTTACCAGAAAACTTCAAATTTTAATAGATACAATTTTTGAAAGGCATTGAAGTCTTAATCTTTAGATAGGGAGAAAATGTAGAATCAGATTAAAGAGACATTAAAATTGGCACCAGATGATAAAGGAGCAATGAGACCAAGGGATATGCAAAGACTTAGAAAATAGATAAGAAGGAAAAGTAAGAAACAGAAATGAATAGGCAGGACAGGAGGCGGAATAGAAGAGGCAGAAGAAAGAAAAGAGATAAGAGGAGGAAAGCAATGAGACAGGAGTCAAAACAAAACAGAGCATCCCTGGTCTGGAAGGTAGGACCACTATTAAAGAATGCAGGTGAGCCCCAATTCCTTGTCCTCCACAAGACAAGAGCCAAGGTTCTGGAAACAGGAACCAAACAATAGAGACCCTTTATCCTGATCTTCAATCCTGGTATTGCCATGAGTACTAACAACAAAGTTCCAACTGAGCCACTCATAGCATGGCATATGACATTACAGAAAAAGTTCATTAGTTTCATAGTTCAAATATCATCTGATTTTTCTTGAAATATCATGTATAAATTTTAATTTGATATTTTTAAGTTTTAAGAGTCTGCTCTACTATTACTTTCACATTAGAACCAAACAAACAAGAGTAACAGTGCAGATAGGCCTCCTGTTAAACAACCCTACTTCACATAGCAAATCATTTTATATTGTTTAGAGTGCATTTCCGTCATGTCATTCTGCACACTAGTAAGTAAACAGTGCAGAGAGTTAGATCACTCAAGAATCCTTTTAAATTTCCCAAGGAGCTAGGCCAAATCAAGGATTAAGTCTGGAATGGAGAATTAGATGTGAATATTTCTTTATGGTTAATGCTGGGCTTGATGGCACAGCTATTATCCCAGCGCTCAGAAAGTAGAAGCAGGAAAATTGTCACCAAGTTCATGGCGTATCAGGGTTATATACAAATTTGATCATAACAATGAGGGCATCTTTTTTACTTCTTTTAATCAACAGTTTATAAAGTATTTTTGTGTTTGCATAATGAAATAGCTAAAGTTACCTACAACTGTAAGGAGGGGAATACCTTGAAGAGTGATCTATTTCCTTGAACCTCGATAACATTTGCAGAAATTCTCAATTTCAATTATAAGACCTACAATAATGACAAACCATAATTCATATAATTCAAAAATATTGCCTTACATTAGCATGAATTACTAAACCATCACAGGACTATTATGATAAGGTCTGTAGAAAAATCTGTAGGTTTAAAGTTGGAAAATCTTTAAAAGCCTAAGGAAGGGCTCATGGGTATTCAACAAGACATTTGTAAGATGTTACAAGAATACAAAACATGCATTCATTAAGTATAAAAACTAAAAAGGCATTCACACTTATATGATGTTTACATAAAAGTCAATCACAAAACAGCTTCCAAGAATACAGCTGATATGTCACTGAGAACTAGATTTTTAAAACGTAAAGCGTACTTGCAGTTGCACTGAATTGTGCCGGAGGCCTTCAACAATGGGGGAAAATCTGTCAATGTTTCTCTCTTCTCCAGCTGAAGTCAAGGCTTCTAAAACTTCTTCAAGGCTATCAGAAATTTGGAGTCTATTAATTAAATAGCAAGGATCAAATAACAAAAATGCCATTCTAATTAATAAAACTTTACCATGCTAATTAGTAAAACATGAGTTCATTACTGTAAGTGCATACTAACTGTACAAAATAGCAGGATTCATGGTGACATTTCCATGCATACAAAGAATGCATTTATCACATCCACCTTCCCTACAAATCCCGTTACCCACTCCTCCCTCTGTTCAGGTTTTTAACATCTTTGCTAACTTTACCATCTTCTACTTTTACATCAGATCCTTTTCCCCGACTGGTATCTACTTGAGGGAGGCTCAGCATGTTTTTCTGTGTGCTCTAACATGTATTTTGATTTATTTATTCCTGGCCAATACCCTGCGAGGTGTTGACCAAGCATGTATAAAACACCACAGGTCAGGACTAATTTGAAACATTTTTGCCACTTTAGGTTCACACTGGATTCTTATTTATACTATTTTATTGAAACATAAAACTATACCATATAATGAGACATTTCAATGCATGCTGCTGCTGTGTAATAAAGAGGAAAAGCATGTATATCTCCCCAAATAAGTCATTCTCTCATGATAGCAGCATTTAAAACCCATTCTTCTTGTAAAACATACACTATCATTTTCTAGAATCAACATCCCATAGATTTTAATGTATATAAACTGTATGCAGTGTGTATATTATAAGCCATTATAAATAAGAAAGTAGGCAGAAAACAGCTGAACAACTTGTTCAGTCTAACATCTACTTCTCCAAAGTGCTGAAGCATGGATCTAAAATCTGGCAGCCTGTGAAGGCTAAATATGTAAAATGCTCTCAGTCAAAACATAATGTCCCTCAAATAATAAAACTGTGACAGTCAAAAACAAACAGTAGCACAATACAATAAATAGTTAAATCTAAACTACAGTGTTTGTGAAAAGATCATTTTCCCTTTTAAAAAAAAAAGTATAAATTCTTTAGCTGTGAATGAAAATATGCAGCCCTAAATGTTATCTGAATCACTCTGACATTTGTTCCAATGTCAAGAAACAACAAAAATAATACAGAAGGGCTGAGAATCAAATTCAGTAGTGGACTGCTTGCCTAGCTTGCGTGAGGCCATAATTTGACTCCCAGAACTGAAGTAGTAGGAGGAGAACAATACATGTGAACAAAGATGAAGAAAGAAGAGAAGGGGAAGAGAACAGAAAGAGGAAAAATAGCGGAAAGAAAAGAACAGGATAAGAGTCTAGGGGGAATAAGAGTGAAGAGAAACAAGAGAATAAGGAGGGAAGAAGAGGAAGGAGGAACCGAAAGGAATGGATAACAAAGAATAAAAGGAAAGACAGGAGGAAGAGTTCTGAGTCATGCATCAATATACATGCATACAGGGCACATACCAACTCTTAGGGCACACCAAAATCTAAGCAAACTTTCTAGATCGAGAAAGTACTGAACCTGGATGTCTGGCCTTTTCCATGCCCGGGATCATGGGTCAGATTAGCTAAATGACTTCTCTAGACACACAGAACACAAAAGGCTCAGGTTCAGAGTGGTGTGTACCTGGGCAACTCCAGCCACCAAGTCAGTTCAATACTACCTAACTAGCAGGATCACCCCAAGACTGACTCTCACGTGTATTAGAAAGGACTAAGGCTAAGTTCACATTGTAACAGTACATTAGGAGCCCTGGGGATTGCATGCTGAGAACAGCTCAACTCCTAATGTCAGGGAGGAGTTCATCTCCTAGGAAGAACTTTCCAGCAGCTCTGACCGCAGAAGAATCTACGTTCGTTTTATTTCCACAAACTTCTTGCTCGACACTCCAATTCTTCCTCTATTTAAGCAAAGCTAATGTCTAGTACCCTACAGATACATGTGAGATCAATCCCTGGATGCTGTGGCCAGTATACACTCGATGAACACGTCTTCCTCTGGTTTGCACCATCACTCATCTCTTTAAAGGCTTATGGGAAACAGGGTCAAGGCAAGGCCTTTGGACATGATTGAGCCAGGCTGTTTCAATTCTCTGGAAACTATGAGCACTGTCTTTATTCTTATGGGTTTTTTTTTTTTTTTTTTTTTTGGTTTACTCATTTTTTAAAACATTTTCAAGGGCTACTTATAATTAGAATCCTAATCTTACTTAAGGTGTTGGGGTGTACTTTATCACCAGGATACATGCTGAGTGGCTGATTAGGTACAACCTTATAGCCAATTCTTGAAGCTTCAATGTGTTTTAGACTATAACCCATTCAATTCAACTGATCTGTCTTACATATAAATTGTCAAAAAGCAATGTACTTATCATTAGAAGAGGTAAGCATGACTCACAATTCATATATATATATATATATATGTAAAGTTAGATAATAAAAAGACCCTATTTGTACATTTTCACCCTCTACTTTGAATTTTTATTAAGGGGTAAGCTTAAAGAAGTTTAAAAGAAACAAGATGAGGAAATCAGTTGTTCATGAAATTATTTTAGTCCCTAATTAAAAATTTGATTAGCAAAATACTTGGACAAATATTTTAATTATACAAATAAGAAACCAAACTAACTGCCCAGACATATATCAACACTGAGGTTGTATGCTTTTGTACATGACAATGCAGGAGACACAGGGAGACTTACATACTCTCCTCCCCCATAATGCAGGAGACACAGGGAGATTTACATGCTCTCCTTCCCTACGATGCAAGAGTCACAGGGAGACCTACATGCTCTCTTCCCATACAATGCAGGAGACGCAGGGAGACTTACATGCTCTCCTCCCCTACAATGCATACTGCAGAAAGAAGCTTCACCACATCCGCCATCATATTGGGCTGCTTGGGATCCATGGCTTTCGCCAACAAGGAAAGACTCCTTTCTTCACTCATAATTCTTTCTAAGCCATACTGCAACAACAGAAAATGAGTTAAATGTTAGGAGTTATTTAGAAAGATGGTGCATAAGTTTTAAAAATTATATTTTTACCTCTAAAAAAGACAAAGTATGAGGACCTTGTAACTCCATAAAAATTTTCCAAGTATTACTATTATATTGAGAGCTATGAGAATCTACAAAATGTAAAATAAATCCATGGAGAAATAAGGGATTCTCAACATTAACGTACAAAACAAACAAATACTAAAATAGTCACGTAGGACAGGGAAATCTCTGTGCTAAGAAAGAAAGTGGGTAAAAATGACAAGCAAACACACAGATCAGCACTGTACAAACAAAAGATAGGATAAACCAAAGAATAATTCTATGTCATTTTTATGAAACAAATGAAACATTTTAAATAGAGTTAACCCAGTGTATTAAAGTATTATTATTCCAACACAGAAACTATGTAGAACACTTTTATTTTCCTTAAGACTGAATATCAAGTTGCATTTTCTAATTACAACACATCTGAATTCAGACTAGACACTTTCAAGTGTTCAAACCCCAAGTGGCTGCCACAAGACAGTACAGGTCTAGATCTGAACCTAGTATATAAATACACAAAGGCAAAGGATAATTTATAAAGGAGCTGTGTAGAAACTCCCATAGTAGAAATATGTATTCTGAGCACAATGGTACTTATAATCAATAAACACACTCAAAATGATTTGTTGAAGGATAAAGTTTATTTGCTGCTGCCATAAAGTCACATCCAATTAGAATATAAGTAATTATATTAAAGGCATATTATTTTAAGGAAGTATGTATTATCTCTTGGCATAACAATAATCTGCATCATCAGTATAAAAATGCAATAGAAGACATCAAATAATACTTCTACCTGCCATGTAATTTGGATGATCTTTCTCCATAGTATAAAACTTGTGGATCAAGTAACTACTGTAAATGATCACAGGAACATTATTCCCAATTACACATCTACCAATTATGGCCGAAAAATGGCTATAAATATAAGTATCAAAGTCAAAACACTAACAAGGTTAAACACAAATGCTTTATTATAAAAACTGTATTTGTAATGTTATTATAACATATATTAGCATTTATAGAAAAAAGAACAAAGCAAACTTGACACTGCAGAAAGAGTGCATTTGCTGAGAGCTGTGACAGAGGGAGTGCAAGCACAAGAGGCAAGACCCCAGAAATGCGAGTGCTAGGAGCTCCTTCTCCTTATTCATGGGAAAAGGTTTACAGACAATCAAACTGCTCAGAAAAAGGCTCACTATTCTGATGTTCTGAACTACAAGCTGAGACTTCAAAAGCTGGCGCAGAGAGAAGAGCCACACCATGCCTTGGTAGTATTGCATAAAATTGTCAGTAATATAGAAAGCACCCTTTGGACAGACTCAGAAAGACAAAGATTAGCACGCTCTGTCCTGAGAAAACCACTGATAGATGAAAGTTTGTCTCTAGTGCCTGCCTTCCAGATTCACAGTCAGGCAGCTCTCTAGGCTCCAGATAATCTGGGATGGCTGCAGTCAGACTTCCTACCATTTCCATTTCCCACCCCCACCCCGATTCTAACTCCTGGGTGGGAGGGCTGGGTTATGAGTGCACTCTGATCTTATGCTCTGACCACAATCCTGTGACACCAAAGGCATGACTTCTAAATTTCTCAATAAAAAATATAATAAAATAAAATAGAAGAGCTCATTTGGGGAATAGAATGAGGCCATATTACCACTTTTTCATAACTATTACTAAACAAGGAACTGTCATATACTTCAATAAAATTATGTATGCAAAGACTTAGAAAAAAAAGAAAATTTGACTGTGAGAAATAGTTCACTTACCAGTGCTAGCATCAAAGTTCTTTTAATGAAGTCTTATAAAATGAAAGCGCTATCACCAATTTCGGAAGGTCTAAAAAAGTATCTTTTCTGAATGCCAAGGACCCACTTGGGATAATATCATAACTGGCCTGTTCTAAACCCAGAACCAATGCTGTGTTCTCTTAGCATTCCACAGAAAGCCTATTGTTACCTAACAAAATTCCAGGCAGCTGAAGATAATATCTTTAGCTAAGGGAAGGTAAATACTCTCATCCCTGACAAGACAGTCAACATCAATACTGTATGACAACTGGAGAAAAGCAACAATCAATGGTATGTGTATCCCAACAGTGGCGAAAATATAAGGGATGAGGATGGCTTTAACAGCAAGACTCTCATTGTCAATGGGTGTAGAATTCAATCACCAAACCCCTTTTGAAAACGAAGTCTTCCTTTGTATGCCTCCATATTTTTAAAGATTCATGTAAAAATTACTTTTTTACTTTTTATTTTTTAATATCAGTCAACTACTTTCATGCCTTAAGCCCTCAGAGTCCAGAAGAGGGAGTCAGATGCCCTAGAATTGGAGCTATGGATAGTTGCGAGCCGTAATGTGGGTGCTGAGAATCGAACCTAAGACCTCTGGAAGGGGATATAAAGTTTTACACAACTGAGCCAACTCTCTAGCCTTAAAAAAAAATACTTTTAGTTCCATTTAATGTGATAAACAATTCATTTTGACAAGATGCCACAGTCATTTATATTAATGACATAATTGATGGTAGCAAATAAACCTAAAGGCTATATAGTTTCCTCATTAAAATGAAATCCAGTGAAGACTTCACAGTGATATGGTAAAGTGCACATCTATATAGCTGATTAAATGAAGCTTAGGAAAACTAACAACAACCTTGAGTTGGTAATATGACCAGCAACTTTGCAAAATAGAGACTATATTTTAAAATATTAATCCCAAGTGTCAGTGACTAAATTTTCTGTTTTATTAACCTATGTGCCATTATCAAATTCAAATGCAGTATTTTATGGCTCTACATAAACTATAAGAAATAAAATCTGCTATGACTAAAACCAGGTAAAGAATGTGATTTTCTAAATAATAATTTATTTTAGCCATTAGTCTTCTCAAATTTAACTTTGGTCACATACACCTTTTTGGTCTAAAAGAGGCGCACCTGCAATTCCTTCCTTTGGGCTTCATGCCACCAGGAAAATTCCCCCACTACAGCCTCACTTTTTTTAAAGGCCTCTAAAAAGCATCTCAACTTGCATGGTGGAAACAACCCTCTACAAGGAGTTTCTCATCCTTCCAGTGCCTACTCTTAAAGAACATGCAGACAACCTACTTCACATAACACAGCAAAATTCTTTAAAAAGGACCTGTGGGTCTACTCCTCAGGCAATCTCCTTGGGAAGTATCAAGGTGGGAAAAAGTAAACAACACTCTATGAATTAAAAAAAAAAAATAGAAGATTGTAAAAGTCACTCAGCAGAAAGACACTGTCTCCAAACCTGAGGACCTGGGTTCAGTCCCCAGAACCCACATGGAAAAAGAAGAGAATCAATTTCCACAGGCTGTCTTGTTTCTTCCACACTGACCCTGTGGCACAAGTGCACAGATACACATGAACATGGCATAAACAAGGGTTTAAAATAACTAAACAGGAAACTCAGCAGAATGCTTTCATAAAAAACAAAATTCGAAAACACAAACAGTTGCTATAATAAAATTAAATACTAACAATTTAAGGATGTATATATTTAACCCTCCAGATGTTTATCTTTAAAGAAAAAGGCAAAATATGCTTCATTAAAATTTACCAAACATTTACGGCTTTTATATAGAACATGATCACACATCACAAGAACATACGTAACCTTTGCTCCCCTGATGTCCAACAACTGACATACCCTATCATTACATCACACATCAGGAGGTAGATGAGCTGACAGTCAGAGCTAAAGAAATAAGGCTACTATCAGCAGTCACCAAAACAGAGTGAGTGACTGGGCAGTGATAACCTAAAGTCTTCTGCTTAATTCAACTTTACTACACAAGTACTTTACACTACACAACTTTACTACACAGATATGCCATATTATGCGGCTCAATAATAAATATATCACTGCTACATTTCTAGAATCTTCTCACATCTATATATATTAATTTTATCATAGGTTTTAAATTCTCAGGATATGAAGCATGGGTTTTCACAACTTGAATCTCTGGTAGCATATATATAAACATATATATAAACTATAGTTACTAACAGTGTAGGATACGAATGCCTAAATCCTGCTGACCTTTTGAAAATCAAAAGGAGAGAAGCAAAAGAAGGCTCAAGGTGGAGAGCACAGGAGAGAAAGCAAGCATCCCTGCAGGCGGGGGCTCACGTTTCAGGGGCAATAATGTTCACCTCCCAGCTCCTCCTAAAATCCCCTGTTTTTCTATCAACATAGGAGACAAACCCATCGTCACCCAATGGCATGCAAGGAGAACTCTCGATGGTGAGGCTGTAATTCATGTAAGACTCTGTGGTGAACAAACGGGAACTCCCTTGCAGCATACCTGTGTGTTCATCAGGGCTTTCAGACACTGGATAACTTTGTGCTGATTCTTCTTTACAACTCTTTCTTGGCTGTGTTAACATAAATACAACAATATTGAATTACAGTTGGACATACTAACAGAGAGCTTAATTAAATATTATTAACTATACTTACATTTGCCCACTAATCAGTTTTTCCAAAATGTCCAATAATAGTCCGAGTCCCTCGTGTCCAAAGCTTTGCACCCAACTAAAAAAAAAAACAACAACAACAACAAAAAAAAAAAAACACAAAGGTGAGTTGCTTATATGCCTATAATTATTTTAAAATTTTTGTAGTCATAATCATGACTACTATAAGCATAACACTAGATACAAAATTGTTCATGGTTCATATACCTTGACTGTAAAAGTTGAGGGAAAATGCCACTATAGACAGCAATAGGCTAACATCATTCATTCAAGTTTCTAAGAACTGAGTCTCAGCCATGCTCCATGTTCAACATGTTGATAACCAGGAGTCCTCCATGGATACACCAGTATATATACCAAAAACTTGGGAAAGTATCAAACAGAGCTTCACTCAGTACAGCGACTCACTAGATCAAGCTGGACTATCAAATCTGGGACTATCTGGGAAGGGAAAATTACGGAGGGAGGGAAGGTAAATAGGATACTAGAGGTGAGGGTGTGGACTGAGACTAAGAAAAAGATAAGGGACAAAAGTTTATCAACACAATAGAAAGATACATAGTAGGAAAGCTTTCCAGACTACCAAAATGAAGATCTATAACTATTAGGAATATCTTAAATTTCAAAGATCAACTTCTTTAAGAATTAGAGGGAAAATAAAGCTTTTATCATGTAAGTATTTTCATCATGGCTGAATGGCATGTGACCCATGAATCAGTGATGCAATCAAAAAGTTTAAGGAAGTAGGACATTATTGCTACTGGACAAAAAATCATGTTGATTACAGAAAAAGCACAAGTTGTAATCAAGAAACACAGGTTAACACATAACAAAGTTGTAACTGTGTCTTCTAAAAAGGGGGGAAGAAAAAAATAGAATTTCTATATGTATCGGTTCTATGTGTCCACTTCTATGTATGGTTTCCATGTGTATGAAAAGTAAATGCTAAAAATAAACTATGAAAAAATCAAAAATAGGCATCATGGAGCATGAGAACAAGTCGCAAACAAATAAATACTGTCACTTTCTTGATTAGGATAAAAAGTAACTTCTCCTAGAGATAAGCAAAAGCCAGAGTGAGCACAGCATAGTATTAACCTAAAAACAGAAATGCAACTGCCAGAAAATTTGTACAAAGCCCAGAGGTGACCCTTTACTGTCATATCTGAATAGGAATGGCCCTCCCTGATTCATGTGTTTGAATGCTTGGCCCATGGGAGTAGCTCCATCGGAAGGTGTGGCCTTGATGGAGTAACTGTGATCTTTTTGGAGGAAGTGTGTCAAAGTGGGGGTGGGCTTTATAGTCTCACATGCTCAAGCTAAACCTAGTGTGGAACACAGTCAGCTTCTGCTGCCTACAGATCAGGACACACAGCTCTCAGTTCCTTCTTCAGCACCATGTCTGCCTACATGTTTCCATGTTCTCACCATGACAATAATGGGTTAAACCTCTAACTGAAACTTTAAGCCAGCCCCAATTAAGTGTTTTCCTTTAGAAGAGATGCCATGGTCATGATGTCTTCACATCAGTAGAAACCCATAAGACAGAAGTCAAGAGATTTTTTGCAATGGTCCTAAGCAGTTTGGGGAAAAAGTTTACCCCATAAATGCTGCTGGGTGTCTTGACATCCTATGGAGAATAAAGCCAAATCATTCTCTCTAATAATTTACAAAAGTTGAGTATAAATCATTTAAAGAATTATATGTAGGAGCTAAAACTATAAGTCACTGGGTTAGAAGAAACCAGAAGCATCTCAGGACACTGGAATAGCAAGAATTTTTTGTAACAAGTTCCCAAAGGTACAGAAAACAAAATCAGAGGTAACCAAATAGGATTACATCAAATCAGAAAGCATTTTTACCACAGCAAAGGGGGTGAGCAACAGAGAAATAAATAAACAAACAAACAAACAAACAAACCATCAACGCGCTGAAAGGACTGGAAAGTAAGATATCTAACTGGAGGCCAAGACCCACAATATAGGAAGGGCTCCCAAAATTCAACTGCAAAAACAATAACCTTATTAACAAGTAGAAAAACAATCTAAATGATCGTTCTTCAAAGAAAACAAAGAAATAGCCAAGAAGTACATCAAACATGCTCAGCACAGCTAACAGTCAGGAAAAGAAATGAGAAGGCCATTCAAGTAAGAACAACTCTTAACAAAATACAAAACAAACACCATCTGTCAAGGGTGGGGGTAAAGCGAAGGTCTGCACTCAGTTGGCAGCAATGTATATTAGTACAGCCTTTACAGGAAACAGCAAGAGGCCTCTTCACCTAATAATATCAATTAAGAAAAATCAATCGCAATATTAGAATCATATTCAAAGGAAATAGAGTTAACCAGTCAGAGACATTTGCAGCTCCGTGTTTACTGCAGCACTGTTCACAGCTGCCAGGATACAGAAGCAACACAGTGCCCAGAATCTAATTCCTAGATGAGGAAATGTTGTGCACAGACACAGCGGAGCATTAGTCAGGCATGAAAAGTGAAATCCTGGTATTTGCAGCACCACGGGTAGACCTGGAAATCTTTATACTAAGTGAAATGGGTCAGGCACAAAATGATATGCACTGAGTCATCTCACTTCTGAGGAGATCTGGAAAAGCTAATCAAGTTTAACCTGAGACACTAGGGGTGGCTATCAGAGGAGAGCAGTGGGGCAGCATGGACAGTCTGCTGAACGGGTACTAACCAACAGGAACAAGAGCTTCCGGTGTGCCCTAGAGGGTTATAGCCAACAACTCTGTAATACACATCCTAAAGTCAGAAGAAAAAGTTTTTAATACTGATACCCAAAAGAAATAATTAACGTTTGAGAGGACAGATGTTGAATTTAACTAAATATCCCAGTGTAGCTATGTATTAAAACAGTGCACAATACACCCGTTACATGTGTAGCTTTCATGTTCTTGTCTAAAACTTAGCTTAAACTACGAACCTTGTATGAACATCACCTTCCGCATTTAACACTCTGTGGACACAGCCTCACCACCTGTACATTTTCAGAATTTCGGATATACGAGAAGGCAAATGTATTTCCGCACTGCATATTTCTTTGCAGTCACACTGGCAGTCTCCAGTCACACGATCTTCCTCATCTCCTCTCTGCCCAGTGAAAGCCATGAAATATCTAGCTGAGCAATGCCAGGAACAGCAAAGGCACTCCCCATCAAAGACTGAAGACCACTATTATGGCTGAGAGGAAGGAAACAGCTAAGTAAATGCCACTGCTTTCAAACGAAGCTGCTACTTCAAAAGTGAAGAGTTTACTTTCTCCTATCAGCTACAGAGAGATTACCCACGGGCATTTCAAATCTGGCTTTCATGTTTCATGAAAAACACCTACAGCATCCGCTTAGCTGCTTCCTTGTTTACATCTTATTCTGTATTTATTTGTATTTCACATGCACTGTAGAAGCTTGAAATCAATCATGTACAGAGTAATTTGTGAGCCTTACTTGACCAGAATTGGGATGTATGGAGTCTCTCTGCTTTTCACAACTGCTTGTGTTATTCTTTCCCAGTGGGCCTTCAATATTTTATTTAAAGTGGATGTTCTACCATTCCCATATTCAAAAGTATATACATGAAGAGATTCTAAAGCTAATATGAATGATTTGAGATTATTCATACTGTTTCACCTTCAGTCACTGACAAATAGTTACTACTCACAAAGTTAACTGTAATATATAGAGTAACCTTAAATTATGTTAGCGTAATATGCTAATATTTTGATGAAGGGTAGGATTTACGAATGATGCAAACCCTATGCAAAACACAAATTTCTTGGATCTGAGTAATAACAAAACATAACTGTGTAAACTTTATCAACCATAACTAAAAACAACAATTATAACTAAAAAAAATGGGACCAACAGTTCTCAAATCAACAATTTTTAGTTAACCCACATATGTCTTTTCTAGACTACAGTTATTAAATTTTTCAAGCACTCGCATGTATCATATATAAGCTAACTGTCCATGAAGCAAAACTCACCAAGGTAACTTCAGTGAGAATACACAAATCTCAAATCATACTATCTTATAATCTTTTCATTATGGGAATTTATCAGCAACAAGATCAAGGTGAACAAACTATAAAATGAATAATGTAAGATGCAATACAGTGAGACGTTAGCCATTAGATATCTAAAAAAGAAATTGCTTTCTCTTGTGATTGTTGCTGCTCCTTCTATTTTTCGAAATATAATTACATCCGTTTTCTTTTCCCCTTCCTCTTCCAACTCTTTTCCAAACCTATTTTTTTTAATTCTTTGAGAATTTCAAACAGTGGATTTTGGTTATAACACCCTCCCCAAACTCCTGCCTGATCCACCCTTACCTCCCCAACCTTAGTGTCCTCCTTTTCTTTTCATCAAGTCCAGTGCCTGCTGCCCACCTATTGATGGGGAATCCACTACAGCACAGTAGTCAAGAGCAGGGAAACCTTTTATTATTGTTCCCGTGCTGCCTTTTAAGTGAGCAACTTCAATGCTTTTCTATTTTAATCTAAGTATTATGTTATGTGGTAAACACGTACCTAAGAAAGCTATACTTATATGTCATAAATGATATTTTTTAAAAAGAAAATTGGAATGGATACAAGGAGTGAAAGAGCAACATAAAGGAGCAACATACTATTTAAATATAAAAACTAAAGGAAGTGTTATTAGAAAGGTCAATTCAAAATATACCCAAAGTCACACCTGGTGTAATGGTACATAATTCCAACACTGGAGGGGTAGACACGGGTCTGCCCGGCTTTTTTTGGGGGGGGGGGGGGGCGGGGGCGTTTCCAGCTTTTAAAAGCTGTCTAGCACATGCGCACAGGACGTTGGCATGATGTTACACTGATGACGCAGATGACGGGTGACTCACGCATGCAGACAAGGGTTTAGCTGAGTCATACACGGGATGTACCCATGTGTATGACCTTTGTGTACAAGGGCCCGTCAGAAGGTGCCTACCTTTAGAACCGGGAAGTGCAACCTTATCTGTGACTGAATAATTACAATAGGTAGCTGTCCTTAGCAAACTCTAGATCACATTCCCTTCTAATTCTAATTATTTTTTCACTCATTATTTAGGAACATAAAATCACATCTTGTCTTCTGGAAGATAAAATGAGGTACCAAGTATACAGCTCTGTAGTCTTGACAAAGGTTAGTTGAAATCCATAGATTTCTAGAGAAAAGGCAAAGTTTCCGATCATTTGAGAAAAAAAGAAAACCTGGAAAACCATTATCAACTGATCTCGGATGAACAGTCAGGAAGGATGAACAAGCAGCCGGTCTTGCTCTGGCCTGGCAGCACAGTACCATCAGAGTCATCTAACTGTACCTGCCGTGGACAGTGAATAAGCAACGTGTAACACTGCTGCTTCAAAGTAGAAAACAATGCATCTGGGAGATACTGATTTAACCTGCCTCTTAAATTCTGTAACAGAAGATGATCAAATTCTCAAGTGCCTTGATGAAAGCTATGTAAGACCATATAGGACTTGCAGGCAGGGGGTCTCAGTATGGAAGACAGGCTGAGAGCAAGATATAGGAACCGTTAGCAGAGACACATGAGGAGAGGGAATTGGATGCCAATTTTAGAAAATTGGATTTTCTAATAATCTTCTAAATTAAAAATAACAAATTTCAAAATAAAAAATAATCTTAAAAGGATACTTGTAAAATGAAACAGAGACATATTTGGCTAATTATATGTAAGCGGAGTTATGTAGTAAAAAGTTAAGGACACTTAGATGTAGCACCTCCTAATACTGGTACCCAGAACAGTAGCTTTACTTTACATATGGAGAAGACACCACAAGGAGATGATGTCTTTGTAGCAATACTGAGCTTGTCCCAGACTTTATGCTCCAAACATCGATTCAGCTTTCAGATAGAATACGCTTCTACACTGAACCAAGAGTCACTGTACTAATTCACATTTTAGGCCCAACTGCTGTAGAAAGGGTGAAGTTTTGTTACTATTAAGCTTATGTTCAAGTATTCATTAACAAAGGCAGCTGGCCTTTTTTAAGAGGCTCACTGTGCACATGATTCTGTATAAGGTATGAAAAATACAAAAATGAATAAAATATGTTCTCTGCCCTTGAAGCAACCACAGATTAGTGGCGGAAACAAATGTTGAACAAAGTTATTTCCATAATGTCGTAAGTGCTATCATTGTGGCACTATGGGAACAGAAAGACTTCGCAGTAACTGATGCCTGACCTAAGTGTTGAAGGTTAAGTCACAGAACAGGAGGTTTTTAAGCAGGTGAAAATACACACAGAGGCACTGGCCATGAGAGGGGTTCCCATGATGAATACCACAGCAAGCTCAATCAGAAATGACACAGACAGGCACTGAGTGCTTAGGCAGTGTAAACGCCACAACACTGATAACTGGAAGCCACAAAACAGCTAGGCATGTGAAGAAGGTATTGGGTTTTTAGAGCTTCAGAAGCATGGTCCAGAGAGAGGGTGAGTCTAACCATCCTTCAGTCAGAAGCCTTTACACTGCCATGCAAGCAGACTGCATAGCACGACGGCGTCTGCTGCAGAGTTGCAGGTACAAAGAGAAGGCTTTGTTCAAGGTCCCTGTGCGAGAAGAAAGGATGAGGTGGGATGGGTAGTCTATCTCCAGAAAATGGCTCCAAAACTGGCAAACATCATCTGAGCAGACTAAGAGGATCTATGTGTTTGGTATTTCTGCCTAAGGAAGGTTTTCCAACACCCCATGGCCATTACTGGGCTAGGGCCATCAGGAAGAAGGGCCTAGTTAGGATGTACCCTAACAATGATGGAGGAGAAGGAACACTAGTTCTCTGCCTAAAGAGATGTGCATCGTAACACCAGAAACAATGAGCATAACATAAAATGCAGACAAAGAGAGAATTAGGGTTACAAACAAGGTAACCTATGAATAAAGAAGACACTATCCCTAGATTACCTAGTTGGTTCAACCTAATCATATGACACTTAGATTATATGAGTCAGTGAATTAGAAGATCAAAGTGGAAGGTTCAAAACAGAAAAAGGAATTAACCCACAATTATTTGTCATAAGTGTGGGGTGTCTATCCATTTATTCATATCTTACTTGAATTCATTCATGTTTCGTGGCTTTCAGTAAAAAAAAAGTACTGAACTTAATTCACTAGAATTACAGTATTTAAGAAATTATGTGATCTTTATTTTTCCCAAGTTAATAGCTAATACATAAAAATAAAATTTATTTTATCTTGTTTTATTTTTATTCATTTTGAATCCTTCATAACCGCTGAAATTACTGATAAATTGTAAGAACACTTAGTAATTTCAAAATTCTCTTTTTAACAATCATGCCTCTGCAAACAGAGACTTTCGTTTTTCCATTCGGAATCAGTATGCTTCCCATTCCCTACTCCTGCCTCTCTGTTCTGAGTATAACCTATAGCATGGTGATGAATAATGCAAGCAGGTACCCTTGTCTTAGCCAGAGTTTTATGGGGGAAGGATTTAGTCTGGTGTCATTAAATATAATATCCGTAGGGTGCACTTTAAATTATTTTTAATATTATTTAATGAGCATGGTTATCTTGACTACATGTATGTCTTGCATAACATGCATGTCTGGAGCTCATGGAAGCATAAAGAGGACACCAAATACCCTGGAACAGTTGTTAGCCACTATGTTGAGTACTAGGAGTCAAACCCAGAACCGCTGGAAGAGCAGCCAGTGCTCTTAACCACTGAGCCATCTCTCCAGTCCCTTATCAGGAGGACTTTTATCAATATCAAAGTGGACAAAGTTACTGAACGTAGTACTTTTTCTAGAGCTGTGACAATAAGGCAAGAAACCCACACATGCTATGTACATTCTAGTGGTAAATTGTTATGCATTGTTTAAACTCACTCCAAAGTTGCCTTTTGAAGCAATGTTGTCAATGTCTCAATTTAGACCTAAGTAATTTTGCTTTAATGATTTTATTATTAATAAAACCCTTTACTTGGGTGTGGACTATGCACCCCGAAAGTGTGTAATATAATGTCTGTAAAAATAACTGAATAATAAACATTTTAAACAAATGTATAACGATGGGTATATAGCTCAGAGGGAGAGTGTTCGCCTAGCATGTATGAAGCCGTATGTTCAAATGCCAGCATAAAAATCTAAGTGTTTCTATGGAGGAGAGAAGCTAGAGGTTCAGCCACAGGAATCCCATCTGTGGAGACAATGCTCAATCGAAAACTCCAAGTGACTGCCTCAACTTCCCCAGTGCTTTTCCATTGGATGCTGTGAGCAAATGCTTGAAAACATTATTCTATATCTTACAGTTTGTTCCTTTATTTAGAGGGCTCACCGAAGGGGACACACTTCTCTTCCCAGGACTCTGAGTTTGAGCTCCATCTGCCTGTCATAACAGCGCTTCCCTGGTGACTTCTGCTTGGTGTTTGTCAGCCCCCTCTGGTGAAATTACCTTCCTGCTGTTCCTTTTTCTTTTACTTGAAAGCTTCACTGGAGGGGACTCTCTCTACCTAGATGTCCAGCTGACTAGCTCAAAGGGACGCCCTGGATCACTTTATATAGGATGCTCTGAGCATTCAACAGGACTAATGTCTGTCTGTCTATCAGTTACTATTCACCCCAGTGCTGGCTTGCTGCTGTCATTCAAAACTTACTCATTTGAAACCAAAATTATGTCTGTCATAGATCATCCTCCACGCTTTACAATAAACATGTATTTCCCGAGGGTTCAAGACATTTTGTGAGGATTGCTTCTCAATTCCCAGAGAGATTACCACTCCTATTCCTCAGCCTCCACACAAGGACTCTCCTGTGAGCACACATTCAGTAAAGAGCACTACCATCGTTTGCTTTTCAAATATTGTGATAAAACATTTTGAACAAAGCAATTTGGGAGAGGAAAAGGTCTATTTGGAATTACACTTTCTGATCACAATCCATTGTTACTGAAAGCCACGACAAGAACTCAAACAGAAACCAAAAGGCCAAAATTGGAGTAGGCACCAGAAAGGAATGCCACAATTTGGCCTACTTTCAAGGACTGCTGCCTTGCTTTCTTATACAATCCTTATCCACCTGTCCAGAGAAGCACTGACCACAGCAGGTTGGGCCCTTCCCACTTCGAACATTAATCAAGAAAATGTCCCACATGGTTGGTTGTAGGCCAGTGTGATGGAGGCAATTTCTCAAGTTGATGACTGTAGATTGGGTCAAGTTGACAAGCTCCATCATGTTTCCACAATAATTACATCAAAATAATTTCATTTCTAAATAAGTGAGAAAAGAGGATATAATCATATATTGCCACTACACGCTCTGTCCTACATTTTCTGGGATTTTTGATTTATTTTTTTTCATCAAGTGTTAGATTTTGGCCAATGGTTACTCTGAAATAAGCCATGTGCTTATATAACTTTTCTTCCTTGACTTAAGATATGGTGTACTGACGAACAATTCTTGTGTATATACTCAAGATGGACATTGGTCTATAGTCTACTCAGTACACTTCACATTTTCATTTCTAAATGGTCTTCATCTGGTTTAACCATCAGGTAATGACTAAATGAATTAAACTAAAATGTTTCATAATGGTCCACTTCCTTAAAAGTTACAAAATTTGTAGTATTTCTTCATTAAATGTGTGATACATTCTCTAGAAATATCATTCATACAAGAACATCATCAAAGAGAGGGGGACATTTTACTTAGGAACTTCACTGACTAAGTAGTTATAGAACCATCTAAATCTTCTACTTTTTACATTCTATTTCAAGCTATGTAATAGATAATACTTTAAAAAAATTAGTTCATCTCAAAATTACTCAATTTGTTCACTAAAGCTGTTTACAATTGTACTGATCTATTTTGTTTGACTCAAACAAAATGGTTGATGCTGGGTACCTCATGAAGACATGGTTTATGGAGTTTACAGGAGGCAGAAAGTCCTACATGGGACAGCCTCAAGTGCTGTGTCTGGTGGAAAACACTGGCAAATATTACAAGAAATATTCCTGAGGGAAAAAAATTGGACAGTGTGACTAGAAGCTTAAAAAAATAGCCATGATTTCCAGATTTATAAATTAATCATTTCAAATAACCAGCTCTTTGTTTCAATGATTTCTTTTACTGTTTCTATTTTCACTGTGATGTTGATTTTCTTTTTTATTTAATTTATATATTTATTTATTTTACATCCCAACCACAGTTTCCCTTCCCTGCTGTCCTCCCATTCCTCCCCCATCTTCCCTTTGCCCAACCACCATCACCACAACCCCAATTCATTACTGCTCTATTTCTGTTCAGAAAGGGGCAGGCCTCTCATGGGTATCAACAAAGCCTGGCATATCAAGTTGTCATAAGACTAAGCACCTCCCCTTGTATTAAGGCTGGGCAAGGCAATCTTGTATGAGGAATAGGCTCCCAAGAGCCAGTCAACATGTTAGGGATGGCCCCTACTCCCATTGTTAGGAGTCCTACAAGTAGACCAAGCTACACAACTGTCACATAAATGTAGAAAGCTTAGGTCTGTCCCATGCAGGCTCCAAGGTTGTTGGTTCAGACTCTGTGAATTCCTATGAACCACGTTAGTTGTTTCTGTGGGTTTTGTTGTGAAGTCTTGACCCCTGTGGCTCCTATAATCCTTCAACATTCTCCTCAGCAGGATTTCCAAAACTCAGACTAATGCTTGGCTGTGGATCTCTGAATCTGTTTCCATCTGTTACTGGATGAAGACTCTCTGATAACAATTAGGGTAGTCACCAATTTGATCAGAGGAGATGGACAGTCCAGGCTACATCTCCATTATTGCTAGGAGTATTAGCTGGGATCATTCTTGTAGATTCGTGGGAGGTTTCCTTGTATCGGGTTTCTGCCTGACCCCAAAATATTTTATCGCATGGGATGTGGTTTATCTTGTTCAACACTTCATGGCCAGATTAGAAGACTTCATATTCTATTATTGCTTGTTTGAAAGGACTTAAACTTTTATATTCTATTCATATTTATATTAACATAAAGCTGTTGGGTCCTACATATTTGTTAGCTTTCATCCTCACCCTGCTTGTTGTAGAAGGAGGTCACTTAGCCGCTTGTTCATTTCCCAGCCACCCAGACTCCCGAAATAATCACACAGAAACTGTATTAATTAAATCACTGTTTGACACATTAGCTCTAGCTTCTTATTGGCTAACTCTTACATATTGATTTAACCCATTTCTTTTTTTTTTTTTAACAATCTTATGTTTTCTTATAGAAAATTTCTCAGCCATATCGTTTGTGGCCAGTCATATGGCACTTCTTTTTCTGCATCTTTCCTGGACCATGTTCACCTCTTTGATTGGGAGTTTATTTTCTTATTAAATTTATTTATTTATTTATTAAAGATTTCTGCCTCCTCCTCGCCAACGCCTCCCATTTCCCTCTTCCTCCCCCAATCAACTCCCCCTCCCTCAGCAGCCCAAAGAGCAGTCAGGGTTCCCTGCCCTGTGGGAAGTCCAAGGACCTCCCACCTCCTTCCAGGTCTAGTAAGGTGAGCATCCAAACTGCCTAGGCTCCCACAAAGCCAGTACGTGCAGCAGGATCAAAACCCAGTGCCATTGTTCTTGATTTTTCAGCAGCCCTCATTGTCCGCTATGTTCAGCGAGTCTGGTTTTATCCCATGCTTTTTCAGACCCAGTCCAGCTGGCCTTGGTGAGTTCCCAATAGAACATCCCCATGTCTCAGTGTGTGGGTGCACCCCTTGCGGTCCTGAGTTCCTTGCTCGTGCTCTCTCTCCTTCTGCTCCTCATTTGGACCTTGGGATTTCAGCCCGGTGCTCCAATGTGGGTCTCTGTCTCTGTCTCCTTTCATCACCTGATGAAGGTTAATATCCAGGAGGATAACTATACGTTTTTCTTTGGGTTCACCTTCTTATTAAGCTTCTCTAGGATCACAAATTATAGGTTCAATGTCCTTTATTTATGGCTAGAAACCAATTATGAGTGAGTACATCCCATGTTCCTCTTTTTGGGTCTGGCTTACCTCACTCAGGATAGTGTTTTCTATTTCCGTCCATTTGCATGCAAAATTCAAGAAGTCATTGTTTTTTACTGCTGAGTAGTACTCTAATATGTATATATTCCATACTTTCTTCATCCATTCTTCCATTGAAGGGCATCTCTATCAATCTGTGTATGGCCACATGGCTCTGGCTTACCAGTGAAAGTTGCAGCGTCTGTCTCCGGTGGGGCTACATGCCATCTCTCGGACTCCTTCCTTCTTTCTCCCAGCATTCAGTTAGTTTTCCCAGCCTACCTAATTTCTGCACTGTTATAGGTCCAAAGCAGTTTCTTTATTCATTAATGGTAATCACAGCATACAGAGGAGATTCCCACATCAGCTTGTGCTTCACATTTAGTTACCTTGAGCTTCTTCCCCTCTCACTTCTCATCACATATACAGAAAGAAAAATGGCATCCACGCTGAGCAGGAACATAAACTAGCATCAGCTTGGGTTGTGTGTTATCAGCTAGCTGCCCAGCACTGTTTGTGGATACCTCTCCTGACCCCACATGCACGGAAGCACCTGCAGGGTTAGGGTGCTTTCACTCTGCAGATTTCCTAGGCATGAATTCCGGCTTCTTGAATTTCTGGTATTCACCTAAACCTGAGTAGGAGTGGTGACAAGGTCACTCCCATTGTTTCCCAGGGTGGACTGCTCCCGCATGGCTGTTCCAGTCAACTGCCTTTTCCAATGTAATAGCTTGGCCTACTCTTAACATATGACTTTGCTCCACTGAGAAGAGTAAGGCTCTCAGTACATTAGCTTGGCTTTCTCTCAAGGCAACATTTTCCCCTGTGGATATTCATCCCTTTCTCCCAAAGAAATGTGTACTGTCTTATTCTGAAGGCTCTTAACACTCAACCATCAGGCTAATCTTAGTGCCTTGTATGTTTGTCTCTAGCAAGTTCCCTCCTACAAATCTCTTAATTACACCCATGTTCTCACTTAAACTTCCCTACACTGCTTGTCCAGAAGCTGTTAATTCACGTGTTTCTGTGCTGTCCGCAGTGAGCTCCTGAGCAGTGTATACCTTCTTCTCCAAACACTTGCCAAGTAATTCACAGTTCGGGCTGGCTCCACTGGAGCCTCACTCTGAGAGTTGCTGTCATGAGGAACCCTCTAAGCAAAGGTGTTAGTGTAGGAGTTCCTTATAAAACTATCTATTATCCCCTATCTCTTTACTCTTACTCTCACAAATATACATGGAGTCACGGTGTATAAATAGGTATTACATAGTTTATTGAGTATATTTGAAGCATTTATTTTATGACATCATACTCTCAGAAACTTTTCAAATTACTAAGCAAACATGTTAGGATAGGAATTCCTTGTAGAACTCTCTCCTATCCTGTATCTCTTCACACTAATTCTCACAAATACACATGAAGTCACTACCTACAATTAGGAATTATATACATTTCCTTGTCTTTGGTATAAGATTATTATGTCCTATAAAGAACAAATATTGTTACAAGGGAAAACTAATTTTTAAAAACCCAAAAGATGTTATTGTTTTTTTTTTTACCACTGAGTAGTACTCTAATGTGTATATATTCCACACTTTCTTTATCCATTCTTCCATTAAGGGGCATCTAGGTTGTTTCCAGGTTCTGGCTATTACAAATAATGCTGCTGTGAACATAGTTGAACAAATGCTTTTGTAGTAAGATTGGGTATCTCTTGGGTATATTCCCAAGAGTGGTATTCCTGGATCCTGGGGTAGGTTGATCCTGAATTTCCTGAGAAACCGCCACACTGATTACCAAAGTTGTTGCACAAGTTTGCATTCCCACCAGCAATGGATGAGTGTTCCCTTTACTTCACATCCTCTCCAGCAAAGGCTATCATTGGTTTTTTTGATTTTAGCCATTGTAACAGGTGTAAGATGGTATCTCAAAGTTGTTTTGATTTGCATTTCCCTGATCGCTAAAGAGGTTGAGCATGACCTTAAGTGTCTTTTGGCCATTTGAACTTCTTCTGTTGAGAATTCTCTATTCAGTTCAGCGCCCCATTTTTTAATTGGGTTAATTAGAATTTTAAAGTCTAGTTTCTTGAGTTCTTTGTATACGCATCAGAATACTACTCAGTGGTAAAAAACAATGACATCTTGAATTTTGCATGCAAATGGATGGAAATAGAAAACACTATCCTGAGTGAGGTAACCAGACCCAAAAAGATGAATATGGTATGTACTCACTCATAAGTGGATTCTAGCCATAAGTAAAAGACATTGAGCCTATAATTTGTGATCATAAGGAGCAGAAGGAGGGAGAACATGAGCAAGGAAGTCACGACTGCGAGGGGTACACCCAACCCACTAAGATGTTGGGGCTGAACTAATGGGAGCTCAACAAGACCACCTGGACTGGGACTGATGAAGCATGTGATTAAACCGGGCTCTTTGAATGTGGCTGACAATGAGGGCTGACTGAGAAGCCAAGGACAATGGCAATGGGTTTTGTTTCTACTGCATGTACTGGCTTTGTGGGACCCTAGTCTGTTTGGATGCTCACCTTCCTGGACCTGGATGGAGTAGGGAGGACCTTGGACTTCCCACAGGCAGGGAACCCTGACTGCTCTTTGGACTGGAGAGGGAGGGGAGGGGGGAGGGGGAAGAAGGAAGGAAATGGGAGGGCAGGAGGTGGAAATTTTTAATTAAAAAAAAAAAAAAACCCAAAAGAATAATCTAACTTAATACCTAAAGACACGAAGTAGATTTTGCTAAAGATCACCAGAAACTTAAAGATGTGGGGTGGGATGTGGTATCATTGCATGCATGACAAACTAACAAATTTCTTTCCTTAAACTTAGAAGGTCAGCTTTAATCCTGTATAATATCCAGATCCAATTTACATTCCTCTGTCAGTGTAATACATCACTGATGCTGAATAAAATTAGAGCTGATTTTAAGCTTTCATTTTCACCTACCCAGAGCAAGGTGACTAAATACTTGAAATGAACTGCTCTGGAGGGGACATGGAAAGCCATTAGCGTGCCCTGGAGGGCAAGACACACAACTCCACATCCCATCCGAGAACCAGTTCACAAAAACTATGGCAAATTAGAGAACAACCCCCCCGCCCAAAAAAAATTCAGAAACTAAATAATGTTGAGGTTGGGGAAAAAAAAAAAAAAACAAACTTTAAAAAAAAAGTGTTACTAAGAATATTTGGAGAAATTTTCTGGGAAAATTACACATTTAAAAATAACTATTTATTCGTACATCTCACATTAAATGAAAGTGTAGAGTAACAAGCAGCAGTCCATTCTCTTCAGGGCCTTAACTATAACAGACCCAAGGTTGTGATGTATCTAGGGAGTTTTACAAATCAGATAAAAGAAATCAGGGAAAAGCCAAGGTGAAGCAGCAAGAAGAGACCTACACAGCAGGTGGATGCTCAGCACTGCTAACAAAAGTCCACTGCACACACCCAACAAAAACCAATCCCACCCACAAATGCTCCTGTTCAGTACAGTAACTCATAGCAAGTAGGTTTCTGGGTATCAAATGGAGCATCTTTACTTCCTAAAAGAACTGACTAGATTAGGTACCTCCACCATACAAGGAAGACTCCCCACCACCTGTTACAGTCCTACATCCGTGTCAGTACAGCCCAACATGAGTCATGTCAGACCTGATGAATGAATGATCTGTGCTGTACTCTACACATTGGTGACTTTCGTGTCTTCAGCCATAAAGCCAGCTTGTCCATAAAACTGTCTCCTATGTAACACATGAATCAATTCCATCTGTCAAGGTTCCTTTGCATTTCCTCCTTTGAACCCTCTACTAATGTAAAACCACATCCACTCCTGTCAGTGGCCACTTCTCTTAGGCAATTTCACTCAAACTGGTCAGTCTCTTTTATACCCGTGTGTACCTCAGTATTATTTCTAGCTTTTTCCAACCAGACTACCACAAACTACTCTTCTCAAAGGTCAAACCTCTGGTACCATGAGCAGGGTTATGGCCCACATCACAGTACTGCTGTGTGCTTTGTCACTTTCTTTTTTAAAACATTCTTTTTTCCTTTGGTTCAGAGAGTTAGGCTTTTGGGTTCTCATCCTCCCACCCGGGCTACACTTCATCTGGTACTCTGGCTCTTACTGTACTAAACGGTTTCTTTCTGGACCCTTCTGAACCTGGAATCCTTGAACCTTTATCTTTACTCTCTTACCTTATGCATGACATCTGGCCAGTCATCCATTAAACGGGTGCTTTAATTAATAATTTCCATTACAATTACCAATACTACTGTCTACCCGTTTATTCAAGACGTCATTCTTGATTTCTCCTTTTCAATCATAATCTATATCAATTCACCAGTAAGTCCTACAGTTTCTAGCTTCAATGTATCCACCCTATGTACCCTCTCCTTTGACATCCCATATCTCTACAACCCTCATCCAAGCCGCCCTTACCATTGCTGTCACTACTGCATCACTTTGTGTGTATGAGACAGTGAGGCAGGTGGCAGGATACAGGTAAAAGAACCCAGAGTGGGAAATCAGTATGTCGGTTTCTCAGAAAATTGGGAATCAACCTACCTCAGAACTCAGCAATACCACTCTTGGGTATATAACCAAAGGATGCTCAATCATACTACAAGGACATTTGGTCAACTATGTTCATAGCAGCATTAGCCAGAACCTGGAACCAATAAGGAGCCCCCAAACCAAAGAATGGATAAAGAAAATGTGGTACATTTACACAATGGAGTACTACTCAGTGGGGGGGGGGCACACCTTGAAATGCAAATAGATGGAACTGGAAAGAAAAAAAAAAAAAAAAAAACCACCCTGAGAAGGGTAACCCAGACCCAAAAAGATGAAATGGTATGTACTCACTCATAAGTGAATACTAGCTGAAAAGCAAAAGATAACCAGTCAATAGTCCATGACCCTAGAGAAGCTGTATAACAAGGTGAACCCTAAGAGAAACATATAGATCCCCTTGGAAAAGAAAAATAGACAAGATCTCCTGACAAAATTGAGAGCATGAGGGTGGGGAGAAAAGGGAGGTCAAAGGAAGATGAAAATTTGAGGGTGGGGGATGGTAGAGATAGAAGAAGGACAGAGATGGATAGGAAGGAAAGAGATATTGTGACTGAGGGAGCATTATGGAGCTAGCAATAAACCAGGAACTAGAGAAATTCCCAGGAATCCACAAGGACAGGCTCCAAAGCTACAGAGAAACCCTGTCTTGAAAAAAAACATAAATAAATAAATATGCTAAAACTAAATTTTATTTTTAAAAGTTTTCTGAATCAAACAGTGTCTTAGTTAGGATTTCTAATGCTGTGAAGAGATATCACAACCATGGCAACTCTTATAAAAGAAAGCATTTAATTGGGGGTGGCTTACAATTCAGAAGTTTAGTACATGATCATCACGGCAGGAAACATGGAAGAACACAGGTGCTGGAGAGGTAACTGAGGGTTCTCCACCTGGATCAGCAGGCAGTACAACTAGGCCTGGCTTGAGCTGCTAAGACCTCAAAAGCACACTTCACAGTGACACATCCTCCAAAAAACCAACATCTACTACAATGAGCCACACCTCCTAGTAGTACCTCTCTTTATAGTCCTAAGATGGCCATTTTGTTCAAACCAACACAAACAGTAAAACTTCCTCCTATTGTCAATGTCTAGCTCACCTTTGTAAGGCTTTTTTGATATATGGATAATAATTTTAATACATACACATAAAAGAGAAAAGTAAGACAAATGTTTTCATAAAGTCCTTTACACAACTTAACTAGCAATACACTAAAGCACAGTAGAAAGCTCACACAAACAGCCTGAAAACATTATGCTGAGCCTTTATTTGTAAAATACCAGAGACTTTAGAGATTCCAGTTCACTATTTCTCTTGTTGAAAGTTCTACCTTTGAACAGAAAACCAAAGAACAAAATTTTAAAGGAATAACTTGATACTGTTGTGGTCTCAAACACATCCCCAGAAAACAATCATAACTGAAAGGTATTCAATTCACTTTCTTTTATTTTACTTTTATATGCATGAAAAATTATGCAAGTTTAATAACAATTTTCCTCAAAATGTTGAAAACTATCACTATCTTTAATTCCTGTCTCTGTAACAGGAAGGTGACCATTAGCTTTCATTTGCATGCTCTGTTACAGTTGAATGTGTGTAGATTATATTCTAAAATATTCATTGTTCAAGCCCAGTCATCTATGACTAAACCACACCCCCACTTCTCAAGTGCCCAACAGTCACATGTGGTTAAGTGGCTGCTACATCAAGCAGTGTAGACATTCCACACCTATCAATTAACGCAGAAGGTTTATAAACTACATTTAAAAATGGAAGCTTTTTAGAATGGCTAAGATTAAAATCACAAATGACAGCTTATGATGTAGAGGATTTGTAGCAAAGGGGTTCCTGTTGGTGAAAGTGTAAACTTGTTAAGACACTTTGGAAATCAGTATTGTAGTTTTTTCAGAAAACTGATCTACCTCAAGACCCAGCTGTAACACTCTTGGGCATATACCCAAAGGATGCTCAATCATACTACAAGGAACTTGGTCAATTATGTTCACAGCAACTTTAGTCATAAATGTCAGAAAATGGAACACAACCTCGATGCCCCTCAATTGATAAATGGATAAAGAAAATGGGCTACATTCATACACTGGAGTATTACTCCTCTGTTAAAAAACAATGATATCAGAAATCGGGAGGCAAATGGCTAGAACTAGAAAAAAATCATCCTGAGTGAGGTAACCCAGACCAGGAATGATGTAGGTGGGTCTTCTATCTATCTGTTGCTTTAATTGGTTAATTAATAAAGGAACTGCTTGGCCTGATAGGTCATAACATAGGTGGGTGGAGTAGGCAGAAGAGAATGCTGGGAAGAAAGGAAGTGAGTCAGACGTGATAAAGCTCCGGCCCAAGATGGATGTAGGTTAGAATCTTGGTAAGCCACCACCTCGTGGTGCTACACACATTAAGAGAAATGGGTTGACCAAGATGTGAGAATTAGCCAGTAAGAGGCTAGAGGTAATGGGCCAGGCAGTGTTTAAATGAATACAATTTGTGTGTTGTTATTTCGAGTGTAAAGCTAACCATGCGGGAGCCAGGCGGGACAAAAAGCAGGCCTGCCCGCAGCTCATTCTACACAGGAAGACAAACATGGTTATGTATTCCTGCATAGGTGAATATTAGCTTAAAGGATAACCATGCAATCCATAACCCAAAAGAGACTAGGTAACAGGAAAGGCCCATAATGGGGGGTGTATAGATACCCCAGGGAGGGAAAATAGAAAAGATCTTCAGGTGGACTAGGGGTGGATGGAGATGGGAACATAAGGGGTCTGGATGGGGCATAAACGGAGGGGGAAATACTCAAAGAGAGAACTGGAAAGTGGAGGGGTGTCCTTTTGGCATGAGGTAGAAATCAGGTGCAAACAAAACTCCTATAATCTACATTCATGGATGTACCACAGTTAAGAATTCTACCATACTGGATGGGTAGCCTGAACTGGTCATATCCTCTGAACAGACTGGTAACTACCTCAACTGTCATCAGAGAGTCTTCACCAAGTAATTGCCAGAAACAGATGCAGAGACCCACAGGTAAGCATTAGGCTGAGTTTGGGGGATCATGCTGAAGAGGGGGAGGATTTAGGAGCCAAAAAGGTCAAGATATCACAAGAAAACCCATAGAAAAAACTAACATAGCTCTTTGGAACTCACAGGAAGCAACAACCAGGAATCCTGGATAGGATGGACCTAAACCCTATACATGTATGTGACAGTTCTATAGCTTGGTTTACTTGTGGGACTCCCAACAATAGGAGTAAGGGCTGTCCCTAGTGCTTTGGGGGTCTTTTGGGAACCAATTCCTCATAGTGGGTTGTATTGCCCAGCCTTAATACAATAGGGAAGCTTAATCTTAAGTCAACTTGATATGCCATACTTTGTTGATACCCATGGGAGGCCTACCCATTTCTGAATAGAAACAGGAAAAGTGGATTGGGGGATGGTACAGAGGAAAGAGAAGGAAGGGAATGGGAGAGAAAAAGGGAAATTTCAGTTAGGATATACAATAAATAAATAAATAAATCTAATTAAATAAATCTAATAAAAAAGAATGATTCCCACAGGCTCGTATATTTGAATGCTTAGTTACCAGAGAATGGCACTGTTTGAAAGGATTGGAAGGATTAGGCAGTACGGTTCTGTTGGAGTGGTCATATTATTGTTGCAGAAAGTGTCTCACTAGGGGTGGACTTTGAGGTTTCAAAAGCCCAAGATAGGCCCAATCTCTCCCTCTCTCCTTTCCCCATCTCTCTGTCTCTCTGCCTCTGTCTGCTTGCAGTCTAGGGATGAAGATGTAGCTCTCAGCTACTGCCCCAGCGTCATGTGTACTGCCATGCTCCCTATCATGATGATGATGGAATAAAAACCCCTAAAACTGTAAACAAGCCCCCAATTAAAGCTTCCTTCTATTTAAAAAAAAAAAATGGAAGCTTTGAACTCTTTTATAATACGACCGACTTTGTGTTAACAGTATTTTTTAAAGAAGTCTATCTTGTTATCCAGACAGGAATTTTTATTTTATATTAAATAGACTGAGAAGGAAATACAAATATACATAGGCATTAGATTTTACAATAGACTAGGAAAACCTTACAATTCAAGGATCTTTTGGTTCAAGCATAAATTAAGCTAAATGGCTCTATTTCACTTTCTACAGAAAATATAGACTTATTTGTTAAAGGCAGTTACTGGATTTACAGTGTGCTCTCCTTTAATTATTAACTTTGCATTCCGTCAAAACTTTTAATGCACTAGTAAAGTCGGAAGCCAAGTACCTAGAGCACATTTCATTCTACCTATGAAGTCAGAATAAAGCTACTATCTATCCGGATGACAGTAAACAAAGAGGAAGCCTCCCCAGGTTGAGAATTCTCAGTCCTCTTCAGTCTCTAACTGAGGGCAAGGGGGCAAAAGCACCTGCATGCCCTCTAAAAAAGGGCAGGGTCAGGGAGAGGGGGCAATACAGTATTTACATGGCAACACTAATACAGTCTCTTCCAGCACAGTTTTCATTACTATTTGATTCATTTAAATCAATTTTTGGAAAGGACAGCAAAACTGTCTAAAGTTAAAGAATATTTTCTTTCTTTTTTTAGTTAATACAATTTATTTAATTATATTTTTGGCAATTTCACATCATGAACTCTAATTCCATTCACCTCACCCTCACCCCTGCAGCACGTCCCAAAAGAAAATGTAAAATAAAAAAATCAAACCAAAAGAAAACAAAATGAGCAAATAAACTGAAAAAGAAAAAAAAAAAAGGAAGGAAGGAAGGAAGGAAGGAAGGAAGGAAGGAAGGAAGGAAGGAAGGAAGGAAGGAAGGAAGGAAGGAAAAGCCTCACTCCTCCATCTTTCCCACACATTCAACACCTTTTCCTTCGTCCTGTGAGGGTCACACATTTGCCAGTGTGTCAAACAGTATACTCATTAAATGATATTTTCAACAAACGTTCATATGTAATAAAATGTTATAAAAATTATGAAGCCTGACATCTAATTAAGACAAATAAATACAACTCTCTGAGGAAAACACTACTACAAAAAAAGAAAAGAAAATGAACCCGCTAACATTGTTAACTTACATAACAGGATGTTTCCATCACTTTTAGGGTATTAATGATTCCCTTAACCTTGCTATCAGCAGCAATACTGAGGGGATGAATGGACTATAACTATATGCCTGTCTGGCAGGCACACCTTTTTTTCTCCTTTTTTGTCTGTTCATAACTGATAATAAATCCCTTCATTCATGACTCTTCAAATAGGACTTAGGCCAAAAGCAACTTCCCCAAAAAACTTTTTTCTTCTCTCAGGAACCTCTTGATATGAATGCCCAATTTTCATTGAGGGTTTTAAAACTATTCTTGGTGCATCGTTTATCTCCTTTAGGTAGTATTATCATATTGGATTAAACACAAACACTGGGATAACCAGAGACTATGTGAATGTAGGCAGTGGACACACAGAAGAACTAAGGTCCCTAGACAGGGCTGCTTGACAGAATTCTTATCCTAATGCAAATGGCCTCTATGTATATGTCAGGACAGCAACCACTAATCACATTTTATAACTCAATGGTAATTAATTAAATATAAATAACCATAGTGACTAAAAACTATTGTACTAAGCAAGACAGACAGACAGACACAGACACACACACACACACACAAAGCACAGAAGTCTGTGGGTCACCTAGAAAACATCTAGTGCACCATTTCAGAAAGCATCATTGCAAGCATCACCATAAATCTAGCCATAATATTCTTAGAGACTTTTTAACTTGAATACTTTGAAAAGCTGAAATCTGTTTCCGTGAGTACTCTTTCCACTGCACCTGATCACTGTGAGCCAGTCAGCCTAGGACACACTATTAATAATAGGGAAGTAATCAAACATAAAAAAAGCATTTTAAAAAGTACGAATACAGGAACATAAGCACTAAAAGAACAGAAATACACATGAAAAAAGCAATGGATACTTTGCTACTGAGAGAACTTCTGATGATTTATTGACCAAAAGAAGTTTTTCAATTTTCTAATTCAGAAATAATTAGGATTTATGGGTTTAATATATTTATAGTCTAAAATTTCACATTTATTATCATTTTCTAGTCTTAAGCTACTTGTTCTCAACAGCCCTCCAAGTATTCACTAAAACACAATTTGAAACTTCAACATAGGGTGACAAGAAAAAGTTTCCTTACAAAATCAAAACTACAAGTCAAATATGGTGAAAGAGCCCTGTGATCCCAGCACTTCATCAGCATAATGAGGTCACGGCCAGTGTGGACTACCTGGTGAGATCCTGTCTCTATAATAATAGTGATGAGGAGGAGAAGGATTTTAAGTGAAAACCAAATACAGAGAGAGTAAAAGACAGAAGCCAGCCTCATGGCCCTTTACTCTGTAGGATAATAAAAAAACTCCAGAAATCTAACACCCGCTGTGAGACATCTGTGCAGCACACAAAGGCAGATATGCAGCCTGGAGTCCACCATAAAGGCAAACAGATGGAAAATACTGGGGTCTCAAAGACACCCATTAATGATGTTGAACCAATGGTCCAAGGAAAGCAGACTACAAAAATACTGGTTCTGAAAACTAAAAACAAATAATGCAGCAGAGAAAAATGAATGGCAAGTATAAATGACAGGATTAGAAATAAGGATTTATGCAATAGAAAGGTCTAATGTATGCACACTAGACAGGAAAAGGCTAGTTCTTTAATGAGGGGATAATAGGGTTTCTCTGTGTAGCCTTGGCTGTCCTGAACTCGCACTGTAGACCAGGCTGAGCTCGAACTCACAAAGATCCAACTGCCTCTGCCTCCTAAATCCTGGGATTAAAGCCATACATCACCACTATTTTAAGGATAAATGGCTGAAATTTTCAGAAAAAAAAATGGCTGAAACAAATTATAGAAAGAACTTAAAACAATCTCTTAAGAAATAAATTCTATCAATACATTAGAAAAATACTCTCTAAAAACAAATATACAGAAAACAACCACGAAAAATAGATATCCTAAAAGGAATGTGTTTTAGATGAGGGTCAAACCTCAGAAACTGTGAAAGAGAAGATATGAAGGACATGCTAAAAAAAAAAAATCTCTGAAAAACATACCATCTGTATGCTATTCTCCTTTCGAAAGCAAAGGCAAATAAAACTTATGGCAAGAATTAGACACAGAAGGATATTTATCATCAGTGAAACCTAAAGTATTTGAAGGAAATACTTGAAGCAATATCTAACCTATACAGTCAAAAAGAAAATGACACAATTAAAGTATCTCTCAAATTAGCATTTAAATTAGTAAATGATGTTCAAGTATTCTTTAACTCAAGAAAAAACTAAAGATTACTACTTATTTCTTTCCCTTTTTAACAGCATGCATATGGAATTAAAATAAATTTTGGTCTATTATAAAATCAGAAGAAAATCAGATAGTAATAAAGAAAAATGAAATGAGAAATCAAAAATCTATACAAAATAAGTCTAGAGGAGAGAAAGGCATAAGAACATGGAGAAATAAGAAGAGCAGGAGTGTAAATGGGGCAAAATAAAAATTAAAGAGCAAATGTAAGATAGAAATTCCAAAGTATTTTAAAAATCAATACAAAAAAGAAAAAAAAACACCAGGTAAAAACAAAGATTATCAAACATTGCTAGCTTGTGATAGGTATCAACATGAGCAAACCTAAGAAAACAGAACCTTCAGAAGGTAAATCCACTTAAATAAAGCTTGGGCAAAAAAATCTCTGGAGTAATGGCCTTATTAGTAAAGGAGCTTTGCAGGAAATCCTGAATCTGATCCCCAAAAAGTGGTTGGAAAATACTAACTCCAAAGAGCTGTCACTGACCATCACACATGTGACTGTGTATACTTACGCACACGCGTGCGCGTGCACACGCACACACACATACACAAAGCATAAGGAGGGAAATATATTTTAAAAAATAAATGAGATAAACCAAGTTATCTGTTACTCAAGAATATGTGAAGAATAAAATTGCATTGGAAAACAAAGGAATGACAAATTCTAACGCTGGGACAGAACTTACCACAGGACAAGGGTATGATTTTTTTTTTAAAGAGACATGAACATTTGAAGGTTTCAATATTCCACAAGTCATCCCTGTTGGCAGGTGGCTTACTGCAACTACACTCATTTCTTTAAATCTTTTAATATATTATTTAAAAAATAAAAAAAACAGGCCAAAGTACTAGTAACATCAAATTCTTTCTTTTAAAAACTTCTTCAGATCATGTTGGTCCCAGTGGCACACGGAATCTAATGCTTGCCACTTGCTTTCAACACTAAAGGCACATGCTTCATGTTGTCAAGCCAAGACTGTTGACAAACTAGACTATAGAGTTGATACTCAATACACTAAATACTGACATGCAGACACTTTTGCTCATTTGGGTGTGGACTTCTCTCCCTGCATAATCCACTGAAACAATTTTGTCAAAGCTTTATTTATCAATTCTATCAAACTTGCCTTCAAGATAGCCTAAGAAATTGTTTATAAAAGATGAGAAAATAACTCTTATGAAACTAAAAAGGCAATACACATACACACACACACACACACACACACACAATATTGCCTAAAATCAGAAAACAGAGATTTGTTATATTGAATTTCAGGAGACAGAAATTTTGCCCCTGACAGGTACATCAAACTTAGAAAACAAAGATACATTCTATAACTAATTTGGCATATGCATAAGTGAGTAGGAACTATAAATGCTTAAAATCAATCATAATGATGTTAGTGTCTACCTGTTTCTGCTTTTACCCAATGCATTCAATCACTCAAACATAACTATTGGCTGTGTCAAGATTCACTGAAAGTTATATTTGGTAATTCGAAAAAGTTAATCTTTTCACCAGTGTTCAAAACTAGCTACAAACTGTCACAGAGAATAATGAATAATCAATAAACCTCCTCAAACAGAAGAACTTTATAGTCTTGACATCAAATCTTTATTTAAAAAAAGAAAAAGAAGAAGAAGAAGCTGATCTTTAACACCTGGCTCTCACATACGGTCCTATCTAGGTGATGGAAGACTAGCATGGCTCATACTGGGCAGGCAGCTAAAGAACTTGATGAACTGTTCGGAGAATACCCCATGGCCAGAGGTTAGGGGAGGCACGTCATAATTTGGAGAGCAGGAAAGCTAGTTTTCCCTAAATTTGGTTTAAATAAGTTCTGATCCTGAAGCAATATTATAGAACGGTCACTGATCAGTTTACTGGGTTTCATCCACAGCATTCACAAATATTAAATACTTTATGGAGACAACATGAAACACGTTTAATACCAGAACTTAGGAGCCCAAGGCAGAAGTATTCCAAGCTCCAAGATAGCTAGACCCCATTTAAACAAACAAGAAAAAACTACCAACATGACAGTAAAACAGTGATATACATTTGGTGACCTCATACGTCTAATGATCAGAAATGCTTAGGCAGATTAAGTCACATGCTATACGGACAGAAGCAAACCTGAAAAACTGAAGAGACATCATAAGAGAAAAGACCAAAGAGTTCATCATAGGCACAGTGCCAAGATTTTCAAGCCATTCTTCTAGTGAAACACTGGAAGAAAAAGTATTCAAGAAACTTCTCTTCAGAAATTATTGTTCTGACAAGAATTTCGATTCTTATCAGTTAAAAGGACTTCATGGAAACAATAAATTACCATAATACTTTACAAAATCTCTTTGCCTAGGGGAGAAGATTCTACAAGTATTTGGTGGTATTTTAATGATTCTCTTTAAATAAGAATACAGGAAAAAAAGAATACACAACATCATTTCTCAGTATTTTGAGATAACATTTCTAAAAGTTATTCATGCCATCATCCTACACATGGATTTATATTAAACCTTTCCCTTTTGTCTCCTCCTTTATCAACACTATCTACTTTAAAGGAGGAGTGAAAAGGCTGCTAGGTGATTGCTTCTGCTGGGAAGAGGCTGCATGCACATCACCAGCGACTTCCTCATGCTGGACTTTTCTACTAGAAAAAATTACAAAGATCCTCAGTGCCGTGTCTGCCAGGATAAGCAGAAATGCATGGAGTTGTCTCACCCATTTTACCCCAAAACACCCTTTGCTCCAATTAAGTTGCAAAGAAACATGGTTTTCTTTCCTAAGCCAAACACTAAATATAACACTTGGGGGGAAAGTAAGATTGTAATAACTATTTTTGTATGTGTGTCTGTGCGTCTGTTTATACATCTACATAGGTATGTTTGCACACGCATGTGGATACCACAGTGAAGAGCAGACGTCACACACAACACTCTCCACCATATTTGCAGAGACAGGGTCTCTCACTGAACCCAAACCTTGTCACTCTGTCTAAACGGCTTGACCAGAAAGTCACAGATCCTCCTGGATCTGCATCCTCAGTGCCAGGATTACAGCTATGCACCCCCACACCCCACTTGTTACATGAGCACTGGGGATAGAAACTCGGGTCCCCAGATTCGTATGCCAACACTTTACCAAGTGTGCCATCTCCCCAGGCATAAATATTCTTAAATTAATGTATTTTACAAGGATAAATTAAGCTGGAAACACAAGTTGCTCTTTTATAAATAGATCTATGAAATTCTTTAAGTTAAATCTCTTACTAATAAAAGGTAAGGCAAGATCAAAAAAAAAGGCGGATATTAAAACTTCTTTGTTTCCATCCACATTCCTTCTTGCCTTTCTCAAGTGTTACAGAACATGAACTGGTGAAGAGTTAGCACGCAGAAAAGCAGCCTTCAGCTTTCATCCATATGGAGACACAGTCTAAGAAACACACTACAAGTGAAAATTCATAAAATTTAAACCTAGCAAAGATTTTGTTGTTGTGGTTTACACTAATTCACTTCCATGTCTTAGAACCTAAGTCTTTTGTTTTAACTACTTCTATAGTCAAAGACTTCTCATCTTATATTTAAGCTTGGAAATGTCCAAAAAAGTACTCATCACAGAGAATATTCACAGCAATATGTTTCCCAAAACAACCAACAACTGCACTAGTCTATCACAGCTTTCCAAAGATTTACAGATACTACAGACATATATACATATACATGTATTCTATCCAAAAACAACCATTCCTTAAACAACAAAAAGCCAACATCCAGATTTCTCAGATTTTCTTACTCATTACTCAAATATTGAATGACAACTTATGCTTAAATTTCTTCAAGAATATCCTGGTTAAGACATCAACCTAATTCAGAGTTAATGTAAAGCTTCTATGAAAATTGAATTCTATCCTTTAAAGTATCAAAATTAATACTTCAAATAACATCTTTTGTTTTTAAATAACAGGATTTTGTTTTGTGTTTTAACAAACACCTCCTACATTCCAGTAATCTGGCAATTTTAAATGAGATCAGTTTATCATCATTACTTTATCTATTTTTTTTTCACACACGGCATGAAATTTTTCTCAACGGCATGAAAATGTAGCACAATCTGAAACACTGTGAAACTGAACTATAGAAAATGATATGGTATTTATATCACATAAACGATACCAGTTTAATTTGGGTTTAAGATGGGTTTTGTTGTTCTTTTTCTTGTTCATTAAGTCTAAAATTTTAACTTTAATGTGTAGTCTATGTTCTTTTATTTGTTAAATACTGCAACATTAATCTACATAAGACACCGTTTTTAAAAAAGGGAAAAAAGGAACAAGTGGTAGGCTTTGTTATATCATATATGTATCAGCAAGCATTTAAACAATATGAAAATTGAAAGTAAAACATAATTGTATTAAAGTGATAGATTTTTATCTTGATTGTTCTTTCACAAACTATGTTTTAAAGAATTTCATAAAACGGCTTTAAGACCATGTATTATGTCTTACTCAGTAATAAAACCAAAGGTCCATTGAGATTGATTCTTCATCAATTTTGTTTAATTTCAATTTTTAGATAATCTTTTTTTTTTATTTTTGAGACTATAGTATTATTGCATCACGTCTTCCTTCCCTTTAATTCCTCCAAGACCTCCCATGTCCAACTCCTTGTTCTCTTTCAAATTCATGGCTTCTTTTTCTTGTTTTATTTACAACGTGTGGTAGTGTGCATGTGTATGTATGTGTGTGTAATCCTAAATACGTAATTCATCCAGTTTAGTCGCTATAATGTTATTGTATGTATATGTTTTGAAGACCATTTGGTATTGGGTTTTTATCTTGAGAAACTGGTAATGTATACTAGCTATTTGCAGATGGAGTAAATATAAATGAAAGAATAGAGATATCCATTTAATTAAGTAATATGCCACAGTGACAACCAGGGGATGCATTACCTCACAGGATTACTGGTCAATGATACTCGCAGTGACTCCAGATATGTGGAAAGTCTCTCATCAGTATACCCCATTTTCAGCTCATGGATAAATTCCTGAGGTGAGATCTGTCGGCTACTTCTAAGACTTCCCTGTAAAACAAATAAAAAAAATTGTTTTTAATTTATACTACAATAAAGATTATCTATAAGAGATGAAATTCATCATAGTAATAACTAACAAAATTACTGTTTTGAGGTGAAATGTTCTAACAAAAATCTATAAACTCATAATTGACTTATTCACAAATGCTATTAAAAAATTACATTAAATGTTTTGATAATGAAAATGATTGCTTTTTCAAATGTAACATGGAGAATTCAAATATTAAAACTCAACTTAAACAAATGAACTTATTGAACAAGACTTTGAGTATACAGGAAGAGCCATTAGTCATTGGTTCATTCAGTTGCCATTGGAAGTGTAATTTTTCGCACATGAACACATACACATGCATATACAAACACACACACACACACACACCGATGCATGGATACTTTCAGACAAAAACACAAGCATATACAAAAAGAAATAAAAAAGAACTATTCAGTTGATAACAAAAGACGTGAGACAATAAATTGGTAGAGTACCACTGTACTCTTAATTTTCCAAGGGAGATTTCGGTAGGACCTAGTTTATATAAACTATGGAATAGAAAAAAATGGAATTCCTTGGTTATTTGAAAAACATTAAATTCTCACTAGATGCAAGCATATCAGTACAGTTTTAATGTTGAGAACCTAGCACACCTTTGGGCGGCACAACCCCCAGTATCATCAAACATACACACACACACACACACACACACTCACACTCATTGTACTGTAAATAGTAAGTTTATTAGTGAGAAAGATAAACAGAATGCAGAAATATGCATAGTATGAAACATACAATTTTAAACACGGCAGCCAATGAGTACCTCACAAGATAGTAATTCAAAGGCTTCTGTCATGCCTGCTTGAATTAACATCCAAGGAAACAAGACAGCTAAGCTGGCAGGTATTTTTTTTTTAAGTGACAGAAGGGACTGAGAGCTTCACAGGCCACAGAAATCGTGTGGACATATAACCCAAGATCAAAAGCAAAGACCAGTTCAGAAGGTATGCATGTGTCCCAGTTGGGAAATGAAGAAGACATCAGGGAACAATAAAGAAAGCTCTTAAAGTATACCTATTTAGAGACTAGATGTACAAAGGAAAGAAGTCGAACACGTTCAAAACTGGATTAAAAATCTAGCCCTTCTTTTATTCATTCCTTTTCCTTTATTAATTGCCAAAACATTATGCAAGAAAAGAGAAATGGCAATGCAAAACAAGTCAGTATTGGGGAAACAGTGCTTTTATTGATGGTGATATCAAAGTGGTTATTTAAAGTCAACGTCAAAATCTCAAAAGAATTGAAAATGACGCAATAAAGCTTAAAAGGCAACTGAAATAGTAATAAACATCTCACTTCACCCACTGATAGCATTAAGAATAATTCGTTTAATGCAACACTTATGTTTGTTAAGTTGCCAAAATATTGTCTTCTTTATTACAGAAAACTGAGAAAAAAAGACAAGCAAAAGGGAGGAAGAAATAACAAAATGACTGTCATTCATCAGTATTTCTAACCAAACCATTTGTATGTGTGTGTGTGTATATATATGTATATATATATAGGTATAGAATATTTATGCACTTTTTATTCAAAATGTGTACTTTAATTCCAAAAGAATCCATTCATTACAGATTTCTTTTATAACTAGAAAATATTTTAGAAATACATCCCAAATAAATTAATAGGTCCCCAAGACTATGCTTCCTCTGGTCTTCAGACCACTAATATTTCTTTCCTAACATCTGTCTCTTAGCTGCTTATGACTTCTTGATATCATGAACCTTTCATTTGTTGTACATATTACCAGGCCAATATGTGTATCAAGGACTTATCAGTAGAGTTCAAGCTTTATTGGCAAAATAATCATGATTCTGACAGAATCAACAAGTTAACTCAGCTGAACCAAAAGATGCCATTTTGGACAAAGAACAAATTGAACCCATGTTCTATGGAGATTCTTCGTGAAAATTCTTAAAAGTATGTGTTCAGATATTCAAAGATAATATTAGTCCACTTTAACAACATTGAACAGATTTCATCTGTTTGTCTTCATAAACTATTCTGGTTACTTCCACTCCATAGTAATCAGACTGGATGCTTTCTGTTTGAAGCTGGCAACAAGGGAGCACGCCTCCCCTTCCATTCACTAGCACCACAACAGCAGAGGTTCCAGCTAATTAACTGAGCAAGAATTCTAATAGATACGTAGGTGGAAAAGAAGTCACATCATATTCCAATGTCATGATCACCTACATAAATTTATCAGCATCATAATCAAAGCTCATCATACTAAAAGATTGCAAAACATTGCAAAACACTAAAAGGGGGCATTTTAAAGTACTTTTGAAAACATCATAAGGGCATCAAAAGGCAACGTAACAAGAAAAAAATAACAAATGAAAGAAAAGAACTAAGAAGTACAAAGCAATAGCAAGAAATTGAGGGAAACGTAAATAGAGATGTAATAGAGATCTTGGTTTTCCTAGAAGCCAAGTATAAGCAAGGGCACAGTGAAACCACCAAGCTAGACCAACCCATGGGTAGAAAGAAAGCTTTATTGGGGTTCAAACTGCCAAGGTTATCCAGCAGAAAAGCAAGCAGATTTTATGACAGCTGGGTGTCTTCTTTGAACTGATAAAGGTTGTTCATCTGTTTAGACATTTAGGACGTTATCACCAGTACTGCCAATTGAGGGGGTGGGGTACTTTGGACCTACCACCTAGACTTAGCTTTATTCAAAAAATCCACTGAGCAAAATAACTGCATCATAAGATGTGGCTGGGGAAGGCAGGAGAGAACCAAAGGCAGCCCTGGGTTTCTAGCTCGCTCAGCAACACCTGATACCATGCCATGCGGCTGGGATGGGCTCCAAGGAGAAAACACTAGCCCCCTAGCGCCTTACAGCACCAGGGAGACAGATACTACTATGGTGAGCAATACGTGGTGTGCTACAAAAGAGACACACACAGAATGGTTCCCGTCCTGTGAACAGAAGAATACAGCTGAAGAGGTGAAGGAGAGGATCAGACTGAGGAAAGTGGCTTCCGTCTGGACCTGAGCTGTTGCTGGGGCCCATGTCTGAGTTCATGGCTCTGACACAGCGGTGGTCTCTGCAGATAACACCAAAGGCTGAGAGGATAGAGCTGTACAGATTTGACCACACCCTTCACTGGCCAGAACACTGGAGAAAACTGATCCTGCCCCTCATCAGCTGAAGCACTCAGGAGAGAGGGTCATACAGCTCACCTGGGCAAGACTAGAGAGCTGGCCCTGATAGTCCGGGTATGGGAATGCTGACTCTAAGGGAGTGAAAGCAGAACTGGCCAGTCCCTTAATCATTGCTGCTGGGTGAACCAGTCAGGGCAATGCTGGAGAGCTCACCCTGGTGGTGAAGACAGGGGAGAGCTGGCAGGTTGACCAACACTGCAACTATTCAGCCCACACCAACATCCACTCCATCTAATATCTACGTGAAGGGGCTGGTCCTGCAGACCCAAAGCTACAGGACCTCCATGACATACAGCAACGTTAGGATATCCAAGAGTCCTAGTAAAGACTCAACATAGATAGTGTAGCAAAATCCACAGGTCTGAAACTAGACCAATGACTCCACAATGAACACTTGCAAGTAAAGATATATGGACAAAGAAGTTTACTGTGTGACTTACTGTGTCTCACCACAGCTTTCTTGATGATATTTTTCCCTTTGTTTTCTTTTTTCCTTTTTTCTTAAAAATTTTATTTTATTGGGGGGAGGGTCCATTGCAAAGGCAGGGGGCAGATACCAACAGACAGGAAATGAATGGTATCAAGATGCCTTATGTGAAAGATACAAAGAATGAACAAAACGCTTAAAAAAATGACAAATTAAATTCACTAAGTAAGACACTTTCCCAGGAATAATAAACATATTCAGAAAAATACTGCCAAAATTACAGGCAGTTTTTATCAAAATAGAATAAAAAGCTCATTTTCTTATTTACGGATCAGTTCCAAAGATAACAAAGTGAAACACCGGGTGGAGCAGCTCTGTGGGGAAGTCATTAAAGACAATGGTACTGGTAGTTACAGGAAGTAAAATCAATGGGCTAAATATCCAAACCTTGGTAAATGTTACCATCTTGTGTGACACACTCTGCAAGGCAGCAGTCCATTCTGACTAATTCGCAAGTCCTGTGCAAGATGCCTGCATCCAGAGAATGGTGTGGTTATGATAAAAGGCAACATAGGTGAAGAAGAAGAATTACAATCAGGACAGAAAGGAAAATCAACCACATAGGAAATGTGCATATTGAATATAATATATACTGAAACAAATTTTTACTTAGAATGAAACATTTTAGAATAAGAAAAGAAAATAAACTAATTGGGATGATAATTTTTAACATGTTCCCTACAAAATAAAAGTATAAAAGAAATAAAACTGAGAGGAGGAAAAAATGTGTGAAGAAACATAAACACTCCCTTTCAACAAGGTCTTATGTTCCTTTCATTTTGCCTAACTTCAAAGGAAGTAGAGGGTAGATGGAGCATGTGAGGAGGCTTGCTGCTGCATATCTTGAAATCCATTAGCCATGAAGATGAAAATACTTAGAAAGCTTTATCCCCTGTGGTATCAAAACACATTAGTGAGATAAGGATGTCTGCCTGACATCACAAAAATTAGAAGGATATTTATCCCACATAATTTTTAAATCTTTTTTAATCCCTTGGTAAAATTTATTCTAAAATACCAAATGCAGATGGGGAAAAGTACAAAGATTATAGCTGTCATCTTCCTTATGAAGTATCTTCAAGGGCATAAAAGGCAATATGCATGCCTTATGCATACCTGGACCATTCCTATTTGTCTAAACCAAGTGCTCTCTCCTGCTAAGTGACTATTAAAGGTAATAGTCGCCATTTCCTTTGACCTGCCTTGACAAGCTTCTTTTGTTCCTGCCTGCAGACATCCCTCCTTTCATCTCAGCTCAGATATAAGGCAAATTCACTATCCTAGACCATTTCTTTGTATAATAAGTCAGAATACCGTGTCTATGACAAAACAGACAGAGTTGCCAGGGGAGAATGGATAACACAACCTACTACCTTCGAGAAGCAAGTGAGTGATTCTTATGCAACTTAAAAGAACCTATCATTTAATGTTCGCCTTTATTTTAAAAATAATAAAAGCAAAATACATGGTCTAGATATATACTAACACTCCAGGAAAAGGATACCTGTGAATACCAGCAAGAACTCATCCCTGACCTCTGTGAAATTAACACTGCCCAATATGGTAATTTCTAGAATGATTGTTGTCTAAATGACCTGCAATATCACATTCCTAAACATTTCTATGATTGCTGCTCACTCATAGCCAAATTAAAACAACCCTGAATCCTAAGTGAAAAGAACCAAAATCCATCATGTAGCATCTTCTATTGTAACTAATACCTTAGTCTTTTCATTTTCTTTGTCTATAATGAGTGTCAACTTTTAAAATATAAATATCAAAAATATATAGGCACTAGAGGTTATCAAAATAAAAATTTGTATGACCAGTAAGAGACTGAGGTGAAGTTCATTATTAGAATAGAGCTCTCTTTGCCATTTACTTTGTAATTTAAAGCAGTAAAACTGAAGGGGGAAAAAAACAGAAAATGGCCACCAATATCAGAAGAATATTTGTAACGTCAAATCCTTCAGTGTCCTACATAAATATACTTATCTACCTCTGCAACCATAAATTAACTACCTCTGTACCTTCAGTCTTACACTCTCTTAATTCCTGGTACCAAACCAGGTAATAAGCTTTGTGAGAAGCAAGATGAAGGGAGAAAAAATGAAAACAAGAATAATTTTTGAAGAATCACCGTAGTTCAAAGCAAGGGTAATAAGCATATTGCTGCCAAGAGGATAACTACAAGTTGACTACTATCATATACACAATTATTCCAGTGTATTGCCACAATTCTCCCGAATTTTTAAATGATTTCAACAGTGTCTAATGTCACTGACCACAGAAACACTAAGCTGTCGCTGCAGCATGAATTACTCGTTTTGGGAACATACAGCATTCAAATCAAGTTGTAGGAGCAATAAAATCTGTTAACCTCAGATAATTTTGTACAGACCCGAAGCAGAAACATAAAAGCTACAAAGGACTAGAGACAGGTTCACCAACCACCCAAACTACGGCTTGCAAGAATCTCCTTAAAGGGCTCTTTTTTAAATTAAACATAAAATAAGCACCATTATAAACAAAATCCCTGTCTACAATTTTGAAAGACTGTTTACCTGTACACTGAAAACTATACATGCTAAGGCTGGAGAGGTGGCTCACAGTTAAGAGCACATACTGCTCTTGTAGAGAAATGATGGAGGAATTACTTTTATTTAATAAAGAAACTGCCTTGGCCCATTTATAGGCCAGCCCTTAGGTGGGTGGAGTAAACAGAGAGAATGCTGGGAGAAAAAAGCTGAGTCAGGAGTCGCCATGATTCTCCCACTCCAGACAGATACAGGTTAAGATCTTTCCTGGTAAGCCAGCTCGTGGTACTACACAGAATATTAGAAATGGGTTAGATCAATATGTAAGAGCTAGCCAATAAGAGGCAAAAACTAATGGGCCAGGCAGTGTTTAAAAAAATACAGTTTCCGTGTAATTATTTTGGGTAAAGCCATGCGGGCAGCCGGGTGCTGGGGACGCAGCCCCGCTGCTCTTATTACAACAGAGAAGCTTTGTTCAGTTCCAATACCCAGATCAGGTGGCTCACAGCAGAGAGCTGCACTCATATGCACATGAAGTACTGATGCACAATGATGAACACTACATGATGAAAATTAGTTAAAATAAATCTTTAAAAAGAGCATAGACTGAAGGTTTAGAATTGCCAATTAAAAGTTACAAAGATAAGTAATAAAGTTCTCCTTTTTGCTTCTAAATACTCCACAAAGAAAAAAGGTTTCTTTAAGGCTAAGAAACCAATAGTAGTTTTAGATAATTAAATATTAATTTAAAAGAAATAAAAAATCCAACACACTTTATTTGTTCATTATTATTATTATGAGATATCATAAAAGAACCTCAATTCTACATTGGCCATTACCTTTAGTAATACACCTTATTTCTCCCCCTTTCTTTGCTTATATGTGTATGTTTCTTGATGTATGTGCATGTGGTTGGGTGTTCACATGTATCTGGTAAAGTCCACATGTGTGTACATGTGATAAAGTTAAGATCAATATCAGCATCTTCCTTGACTGTATTCCATCTTCAATCTGAGTTAGAGCCCCTTGCTCAATGCACTGATTCCATACTCAACCAGGACAGTATACACTGGGGCCTTTCTGTCTCCATCGCCTGTGCACTAGTATAGGGTGACAGCTGTGCTGCCATGATCACTTACGTAGCTTTTATGTAGATGTTGGGGATCTAAACACCTTTCCTGATTGTCACACATGCATAGGAAATGCCTTGCCTGCTAAGCCATCTCCCCAGCCCCACCCATTTCTTTGCATACATATATGCATACGTATATAAATGCGTATGTGCATAGAGGTGGTCAGAAGAAAATGTGCAGGCGTGACTTCCCTCCTTCCACCATGTGAGTTGGTATGATTAAAGTAAGGTCATCATGCAATGGGCAAGTGTCCTTAAATGCTGACCCATCTTGTAAACTCTCACATTTGCTTTTGTTCTGCTTGAGAGAATATTAAAACACTTTCTCAATGAGTGAGGAAATATTTTTAAGTAAGAATGTATGCTAGTTTGCAGAAGAATAAAAAATTACACAAAAGTGATAAACTGATCAAATAAAAAGCCATAAAAAGGGACAAACAATAGAAAGAATGAAAATTTAGAAAGAAATCTGAAAATGAAGTAAATTCAAACTGAAGGGACTTCAAGTCAGATTTTAAAAAGTTAATATATTAACAGATTGAAGGGTACAATGAATGCTACAGAATTAGACTACAAATTATCAGTATGAATATATGGTTCTCTCTGTGTCTGTCCGTGGTTGCAGGCACGCAAACGTGTGTGTGTGTGTGCGTGTGTGTGTGTGTGTAGAGAAAGAAGGAGGGAGTAAAGTTAAAGACACATATAGAAAGAGAAATTAAAACATAGAAATGTGTGTATACATACATCTGTTTTCCATAAATAGATATACAATCCGTCCTCCAAATCCTCACTCCAAGCACGTGTAAACTCTACCAATAACCTATCAGGTGTTTGCCTCTGGACTGAACATGAAAAGGCTTTCTCTTTGTTATTATGTCTTAAATAACTAAATGTAACAACTAACTGCATTATTCTTTGGTATCATATGTAATGTATACGTGATTGGAATTCATCAGTACGTTACTGATTAGTAACCAATAAAAAGACTACAAGATATAAGTGCATGCAACAGGTCATTTGCAAACATTACACCATTTTACACAACTGACTTAAGCATCCCCACATTTTGATGCTCAAGTGAGTACTGGTTCCAGTGCCCTGCACAGATACCCTACAGTGCCTGTACATGTGTGTGCACGTGTATCTCATTATTTCAAAAGGCAGACATACATGTATTTCCAAGTTCAGCTTGAATAGTTCTACATGTAAGGACATAACATTAAAAGATCAAATCCACAGGTCATAATTTTCTCCAATAAGAAATCTGAGCTACTTGGAAAACAAGCTGATCCTAGAGGATCAAGTGCAAAATAGTAAGAAAGCAAAGGGACAATGGAATCAGAGGAGTCATCTGCAGTGCAGTTCTGTGAGGAAAAGAGGGAGACTACTGTTGCGGGGAGGAGCATGGTCATTCTTCTCAGCTAAACAAAAATGTTCTCACCTCGTCAGGGCTGACAAGCAGTATAATATGACAAATATGCCGAATGCCATTGAATGATGTGTTTGACCATGATGAATATTGTGCTGTGTGAGTTTTAACACAAGGAAAAAAATAGTTTAAAAGATTTAAAAAATAGAATGATAGCCCAATCTGCAATCTTAGAAGTCGTTAGAAGCAATCTGGGAGAGGAGAAAGAAAAGGGATATATTGGCATTATCCTACATTCCTACCTAAAATATTGACAGCATAGTGTGTTTCCTCAGCAACAGCTCATCAAGTGATATGCTTATTTGTGGATTTTGCAACATGAATATGAACTAAACTTTGAAAACCATTATAAAACTTAATAATTTTTCTTGGTTTTGCATTATTTCTACAATGGATTTTTTTTTTTTTTTTTTTTTTTTTTTTTTGTGGCCTTTCAAGACAGGGTTTCTCTGTGGTTTTGGAGCCTGTCCTGGAACTAGCTCTTGTAGACCAGGCTGGTCTCGAACTCACAGAGATCCGCCTGCCTCTGCCTCCAGTGCAGGGATTAAAGGCGTGCGCCACCACCGCCCGGCTTACAATGGATACTTTTAAATCAAACTATACATAAAACTTTGGTCCCGTTTTAAGTGACCTAAAAGTTAAAACAGAATATCACGTATTTCCTGCTTGAACAATAGAAGGCAAATTTACATGGCATCACATAGGCCACTTGTTTCCACTCGCCATCTTCAGAGTTCTCTTAGAACTATTTAGTTTCAACTGAGCAACAAACTGCAACTAAAAGACGTAAAAACAACCCAAAGATGAGGGTGGAGGAGTTGATTAAATAAACATGGATGTTCTAATTTGCCAGCCTCTATTTGATGGTTCAATGAACGATAAAGATCTGCTTGGCACATCTGAGCAGATAGAATAACACAGTGAAGCTCTTAGTCATTGGTTCATTATCTTCTTTATTATGTTGATTATGTTTATATAAAAGGGAAATCACAACAAAACTTCTTTGGGCATTTACTAAAAGGGGATGGGGGCTGAGAAAACACCAGATGTTGCAGTCTTCAAAATTAGGCAATTTGCTTTCTGTTCCTCCAGGTAATTGTGCAATTATTTGCCTCCATGATTCTGAGCTGTACTTACAAATGTCACTGGTAACGTTGACAGTTGAAGTCTCCCTTTTTTTTTTTCTTGATTTAAGAATAAATCGCCTGTCTCTTGTACATACACACCACCCTAGAAATCTAATCTGTTCCTATGAGTAAGCACTTAAAAGCCAAGTACACAGGCTGGAGTGATGGCTCAGTGATTAAGAGCAAGGACTATGTGATTAAGAGGACATAAGTTTGATACCCAGCAACCACAGAGATGCTCACAACCATTTGTAATTCCAGTGTGAGGGATCTACCACCCTCCTCTGGCCTCCATAGACAATGCTTGCATGTGGTACACAGACATGTATGTAGGCACACTCAAACACATTTTAAAAGTAAAATAAGAGGGGACGAAAACAAATACAAAAATTTACACACTTTCTAATGGTTAAATGCAGGAGGATACATAAAGGAGAGAAAGAAAATCTTTGGATCACATCCAACCTCATCATAACCAGGATCAGTTATGAGACTGGGAGTGGAAGTCAGATCATCTCTGGGTAAGAAAGCTGTTTTGTAGTTAGAGCACTGGCAGCCGCAAAACTCAAAAACATTTCAAGCAAACGTCTATAGACATCACAGTAAGCATATTTTTTAAATATTTATTTATTCTTTATTATGTATACAATATTCTGTCTGCGTGTATGTCTGAAGGCCAGAAGAGGGCACCAGACCTCATTGCAGATGGTTGTGAGCCACCATGTGGTTGCTGGGAATGGAACTCAGGACCTTTGGAAGAGCAGGCAATGCTCTTAACCGTTGAGCCATCTCTCCAGCCCTGCATGTTTTTTTTTAATATAGTGTAGTTATAAATCCAAATACAAGAAGAAAGGCTGAGTTCACAGTCAACAGAATGTAGACAGAAGCTGCAAACACTGAATTATCCAAAGCAGAAGCAGCTAGAGACCAGCAACTATGTGTTTCTCTAAAATGTGCCCCACAACTGAAGTGATAAATAAAAGGCAGAAATCTGAAGCATTTATTTCCCCAAATCTCTGCTATTATAAACAGACACTGTCTGGTGCAGTGGTAGCGCACACCTTTAATCGCAGCACTTGGGAAACAGAGGCAGGCAGATCTCTGAGTTCAAGGCCAGCCTGGTCTACAGAGAGAGTTACAGAACAGACTTAGCTGCAGAAAAACCCTGTCTAGATACAGACAGACAGACAGATAGACAGACAGACAGAGACAGAGGTAGATACATAATGGATACACACACATATACATATTTACATGCATACATACAAATCCTTAAAATAATAAACTGCTAAGTAATCGCTTCAGGCCCTTGGTATTTTTTTGAGAAAAGGTAGGCTGGTTGGCTGAGGAGTCTGAGATATCGATCAGTCTCTACCTCCCATGTGCTGGAATTTTAAGTGTTAGCCACCATGCCCAGCATTTTGAATACGGGTTCTTGGCATCAATAGCAGTTCTCTAAACTTATAAAGTATATTACATGCTCTTCTATTGCTGGGATAAAACACCAAGACCATGCATGTTATAGAAGAAAGGAAATAGGAAGCAGAGAGAGCAAACTTAAAATGATATGAGTTTTTTGAAACTTCAAACCCACTTCTACTGGCATACCTCCAGCAAAGCCATACCTTAAAAACCTTCCTAAACAGCCACCAACCGGGGACCAAATCTTCAAAAACATGTACTATGAGGGTCACCTTATTCAAACCATTACACAAGGCGAGGACTTTATGAACTGACTACATTTCCAGCCCTCAAAAGCAGTTCTTAAGAGAAGGGGACTGGGAAGTAGAATTGCACTGAAAAGGAATAAGGCACAGTTAGGTGAAGCGCTGCTGCTGCTAAAACTAGAACCCATAAAATTCCTTCCATCTATTAGTAGCATCATGGGCTAGAAACTAAGCTCCAGCACACACACACAAAAAAAGGATTTAGGAACCATTTAAAATCCATACCACAGTAACACAGGTAAAAGGAATTCACAACTGAAACAGAAATATAGTTGTCACAGTGGAGCACCTTAGAGGATGCTTAAAAATTACAAAGACAAGAAGCCAAGTTCAGATAGACTTCTATGAAGGAATGCATCTTTCACATTCTGCTATCTCCTTGAAATATAATCAGGAATGACACAGAGTTAAATGCTAATAGAACTGCTCACAAAAGTATGTTCAGAGCACTTAAGAAAACTGAGCATTCTATCTACAAGGCACTCTAAAAGATAAAACAGAACTAAGATATGATGACTCACACCTGCAATCCTAGCACCCAAGAAATTGGCACACAAGTAATTTGAGTTCAAGGTTAACCTAGGCAACACGCCTAGAATGTAGAATGAAAACTACTGTCTTCATTTATTTTTAATCCATAAAAAGCAAAACATAGGCAAAATTATCTCTTTGTTAGTAAGTAGGTAGGCACAAAGAGCATTTAGCAAATAATCTCAAAATTATTCTGTTGTGGATTATATTAAAATTTCAAGATTTCCTAAGAACATTCCTTTCCAATTTCATTCCCTACTATGCTCATGTTTAATGGGTGCTTCCCTCTAGACAAAAGGGCAGTGTCTTCTCCATATAAATATAGCATGGCTTTCTCTGTGTGTACACATCTTTATGAGAGGTTCACACAAACACTCCGCATGCTCTAATCTTACCTTCCTTCAACACTTCTGTCTCCTTTTCATTCTCCTCCCTCTTACTTTTTGAGACAAATGTTATGCATCACTGGCTTTCCTCAAATTCAAAACAATCAATCCACCAGGCTCCACTTCATGAGTTCTGTGATCACAGTAAGGCACCGCCATAACTGGCTCATCTCCTTCCAAAGGATATTCCTAATTCCTACAACACTTTTAACCTCCAATACCCACTTTAGGTAATACTACCAGACAGAGAACTGCCAGTTAAATGTTAATTTATGCATTCCAGAAAAACTTAGTTATTCAAAAGAATTTCGAAAGTCCCACCTTGACAATAACCACGTAAGGCCTATTGGTCTAAACCACGCATTGCACTCATTTATCACAATGCACTTGCTGCACATCTAATGTGTTCTACATATTGAAAACTACAGAAGAAATAATAAAAGCAGAATTTCTGGGAAGTTTCTTAAATGCTTAGGGGGCATGTTTCTATGGTATATTAGTTTCACTAATTTGCAGGGCACTGATTCTGCATCCTGTTGACTGTACCTCCTACACCTTGAGATCTGAAAGTAAACAAGCAAATCTCCTGATGAACGATAGGAGAAACAAGGAGATGAAACTAAGTAAAAGAGAAGAAAATGTCAGCTACTCAAGTGCTACAGTACTCACGAGGAATCTAAAATACACTGATATCAAAATGATACTGATGACATGGACACTTGTCCTGTATCTAGCCACTAAGGTATTCTTTACATCTCCAGATTTGATTGTAAAGCAATTTTCATTAATTCCTAGAGCAGTTTCTAAACAGGCTAACTTTATAGGTAGTATTATTAAATGCTAAATCATCTACTAAATTAACAGAAGAGAAAAACTTACCAATCAATGTTCTTAGCAACCAAAGTGATACACTACGAGAGTACACAAAGAACAGCAAAAATTCAGGTACACAGGGAGGAGGAAAGATAATTTGGTCAACAGACAACCAAAAAGAATATATATAGTGGTTAATAAAACAAAAGGTATCATTTAAAACATCTCTCAAATGATGTATTTCACAGTGTACAATTATCATGTACAGGTATAAATTATGCATTAGTATTTACTACACTTTATTCTTAGTAAGACACATTAAGAAAAATCAGTGATCATGCAAATGTAATGTAATTTTTTATTTTAAGTATATGGATGCTTTGCCTATATGTATGTCTACAAACCACATACACGTCCAGTGCCAACAGAGAGCAGAGGGTATTGGATATCCTGGAAGTGGAGTTACAGATAGTTGTGAGTGAGATGCTAAGTAGGTTCTGGGAACCAAACCCAAGTTCTCTGGAAGACCAGCCAGAGATCTTAAGTGCTGAGCAAACTCTCTAGCCCAACTTAAAACATAAAATTTAAAGGGTTATTCCTACACGTTTGTGTGTAACATAATTAATAACTCATTTATTTCAAAGGAGAACTAGGTTATCTTATCCTTGATACTAATGATAAGACAGGTAAGCAATAGGTCGACTAGATTTTATAAATAAAATTTTAAATGTAAGAAAAATAAATATTTCATACGCCATAAATATTTTTACTTAAATTTCTGATAAATTAAAATTAAATGTTGGAATTGAACATCCATTTTCACTTAATTTTAACCCTGATCCGTACATAATTAAATGCCAACATGTTGCTGGTAAACTTTAGAAATCGCTTCCCGAGAATAGAGAACTAACTGGTAGTGAGAATGGGTCCATCACAAGCCACCAATACAAGGTCACTGAGCAAGAAAAGAAACAGTCTAGAACTCATTAACGAACACTGTGCGGGCTATTTGCATCTGACACAGACTGTACTCATATCATACAGTTCAAGTCAGCTTGGAAAACAACCCAAACTTCTGTCCCTATGAGGGATGAAATCCTAGAAATGAGAAGATCATACACCCAGGGAACACCAGCTAAATCAGGCTGGTACTCATTTGTCTCTTTCATCGTCAACTGACATTTTACATTTAACCTGACTTGCTCAATCATCCATCTCTCTTGACGCATATTTCTATACTAAGTATAAAGCTAACTAAAACACAAACAAATGAATGATTTAATAGCTTTCCTATAAAAGAAAATATGCTTATTGCATGTACATAACTAACATTCTCAAAGGTATCCTAAAAAGCTATTTGCTTATTCAAAATCTGTTTTTAGGATTTACATCATCCACAACATATAATTGTTAGCAGAGTATGCCTGATATGTTTTGTGTAATAGGCATACACATCTCTTTTCTGAACCAATATATTTAATTAATGCCAGGTATAGATATATAAATAGCTACTATGAGAAATCACAAAAATAACCAAGGTTAGTGACAATAGTGTTTTCAGCAGTGAAACTGAAAATACAGCAGTTTGTATGAAAATCATTTTAATAGAAGACTTTAATAGTAAATTAAATTCTGAAAGGAACCAGACATTCTTTTCATTTGCTTGTCCAAGCAGTACTTTCAACTCGTATCTTTCTTTATTCGTTATCAAGACATACTTTTTACTGAGAATTAGTAATGAAGCCCTCCATTAATTTATTTATTTCCTGTTACATCATACGGTTATCTGGGTACAAACATGACCAATGCACTTTCCTTTGATGGCCATGCTTATGATACAGTTCCTGTGCATGTATACACACGTATAAATACATATGGAAAGCTTGGGAGAGGGATTCCTCAAGTGAAACATCTTTTCATTTTCTGTATCACACTTTCCACAATAATTTCATTCCTCATGGAAGTTCTTCAGAATATCTGATAGCACTCCAGTTCTTTTACGCCATACACATTGTTTCAAATCATGGATAGCTATAAACTATTTGGCAATTGCAACCTCTTTTTTAACATACGTTCAGCCATTAATGACTTTATTCTGTATCATAAAGCCTTGGGAGAAGAAACTGAGTCAAAAAGCATGTACACTTTCTTTGTTAATGGCTTTTCAAAAATACTATGTGATTTTACAGTTTCATAAGCCATGAATGCAATTCTTTCCATACCAAGATGAGTTGAAGGGCCTAACATGACTTAAATTTGAATTTCTAGAACTGCGAATCTTTATGAAAGCATTTATTTGGGTTTATTCTATTCATAAATTAGCATTTCAGATACTTTGCCCATTTTTGTATTGACTCTTTTTTTTTCCTTTGAAGTTTCATTTCTAATCAATGAACAAAAATTCATTGCAGGTCTATGTACTAATTCTTTGTTAAAATCATTAGAAATATTTTCACCACATTATCCTTTCTCATCTCTAGTTAATCACAAAAATATCTTGAGGTTTCTAAGTAACGGACTATTCTTTCATAGTTTCAAGACTTCCAACTGAACAAAGCTACTTGGCAGTGAGAGAACTGAGCCTGTGTTTAGAAAGAGGCAAAAGGTGAGCAATAAGCATGCTGGGTCAGATTCAACCGAGAATCAGCACACCTCTCCAGACACAAACGTTTCTACCCGTTTCCCTTGCAAGGCTTCTATCGCTGACATCCCAGGAAGACTTCACACATACTGTCACGTACTTAAACACTTGAACTATTGCCTTGAATGTGCTGTCACTTCCATGTCAGTACAAGAATATTAGGACCATGTGAACCACTTGCCATTATTATTACTGATGTCAGCCTTCCCCGTTCATATATGTCCATAAAAGAAAATATCACCAAACACTAAATACTTTATTTTAAAGAAAATGAAATCTAATTATTTATGTACAAGCTTTCGAAATTTATATGAGAATATTATTTAAATTATTCCTAAGAATGAAAGAGACAATATAGAGTTTTATTTGACAAGAGTCTTTTTCTTAACCAAAGTTCATTAAAATTTATACTTCTAATATTTTATCTTTTATGCCTTAAGGTGTAGTAAGTCTCACTTCTACAAGCATTAGGTAAAAAGCTAAAGACCTAAGAGCTAACATTAAATTTAGGATTTTTTTACTGTGGGACATCCCACATGAGTGTTCCATATTTGTTCTCTGGTCATAAACCTCAGGATGACTTCTGGATCATTTTACATGGGAATACTCTGACCTGTCCACAGCCATGGAGCAGTGGCCACCAAGTTCCTGACTTCTTTGTATTACCTTCCTTTCCTATGCATTGCGTACGTCACCCATCAGCAAAGTCTCCACTACAGCCGTCAAAGCTCTAAGATTCTATAGAAAGGCCTGCTAACTTGCCACAACGGGGATTACTACGGTTCCATGATTCCACACCCTTTTTTTCAAATGAAATAGCCCTACACCTGTCTCAAACATGAAGTAGGAGGAAATTTTGGAGAAACTCATCTCTTTCCTTTTTACCAACAAAGCTGACCAAATGATAAACAGCCATTACCTACTTTCCTCATTACACACTCACCTCGCCCACAACTGTTCTTATGAATGACCACCAGCAACCTCCTAACATTACAAGCCTGACTCATGTGCCCATGTTCCTCCTGCCCATAAACTCCAGCTCATTCTATTGAGTAGATATGTGTGTTGATACTAGAGCAGCTGGCTACAGTCTTTCATGGGGTGTCTATTTCTTTACCACTAATCAGAAGCTTTCACTTCCTCTCCACTTTTTAAGCTCTTCTTGCTAAGAGAATCGTTTTATTTCTATTCAGTTGCGTCAAGTTATGTTTGAAAACTTACTTTTGACAGACTTTTAACAAGCTTCATAAATTTCAGGTTAGGGGGAAGCTTTTGTTCTCTACAAGTAAGTATTCTGTATAACACTTAACTATTCTAACATTGTTTTTTATAGCTATTTATTTGGTGTATGTATCTGTAAACCAAAGTGGCAGAAACTTGAGGCAACCAGCAAATCCAGTCAAGGAAAAAACAGCCGCAGTAGGTTCTCTTCTGGGTTTCATGGCCTTACCAGCTACTTAGTTGCATGAGCTTAAAGTAATAGCCATAGATTCTCTCTTATTGTGCAAGTCTTATATCCAATTGGGTAGCTGCTGGCTACCCCAAGATATATATGCCATTACTGCACTTTTGGGTGTAACCTGCCATTCTGATCACCAACTGACATGCCAACAAGGATGGGAGACGATTTCAAGAGGCATCATCCCTAGGAGAAAAACACATAAGCAATAACTACTGAGAAAGAATCAGTCTTTTCCAAGGAGGAGTCTCATAATAGATTATTCAATTCAAACGCTAAGATCTAAGTACATATAAATATGAGCAACATTAAAAGAACTCAGCAGGTTGTATGTTCATATTTGTTTGCTTGTTTATATACATGGATGTTGAAGGAGCTGCAGGCCGCTTTCCGCCTCCCAGCTCCCGATCGCCTGGCTAGCTTATGCCCCGAAATAATTACACAGAAACTATATTCTTTTAAACACTGCTTGGCCCATTAGCTCTAGCCCTTACTGGCTAATTCTCATATCTAGATTAACCCATTTCTAATAATCTGTGTACCACCACGAGGTGGTAGCTTACCAGTAAAATCTTAACCTGCCTCTGTGTCAGGTGGGAGAATCATGGCGACTGCCTGACTCGGCTTCTTTCTCCCAGCATTCTGTTCTGTTTACTCTGCCTACCTAATTTTCTGTCCTATCAAAGGCCAAGCAGTTTCTTTATTAATTAACCAATGAAAGCAACAGATAGAAAAATGACCCTCCTCCATCACATGGGGGTATATAACAATAGTAATTAAAGGAGACCAAGAATTTGCAAGAGAACAGGGTATTCGTGTGCTGGAAGAGGAGAAAGAAGGAGGAGAAAAAATAATGTAAATACAAAATATATAGATGAAATTCAAAAATAAACTTAAATGTTAAAAAAGAGAGAGTAAGTAAACACATGCATAAACAAATGCACACTTACATTCAGCTTGCTTTATCTACATTAATACAGTTCAGAATCCCCTTGTTGAGGAGCGCACGTGTGTGTGAGTGTGTGTGAGAGTGTGTGTGTACTAGTTAGCTCTATCAACTTGACACAGCCTGGAGTGATCTGAGAGAAACACCATGACTGATGAATTGCCTGGATCAAATTGACCGATGGACACGACTACAGCAAAACTGTTCTAGTTATGCACTGATGCATAAGGGCAGGGCCAGTTCAGAGTGGGATGGTCCTACACTGTTTAAGACATGGTCCTGGACTGTATAAGAAAGCTAAGAATGAGGCTGTGAGCAAGCAAGCCAAAGAGTGAGCCAGCTTCCTGCTTCAAGTTTCAACCTTGACTTCTCTCAAGGATGGACTGTGATCTGTAAGGGTAAGATAAATAAATCCCTTTTTTCCCCTTTTACTTTTGATCTGTGTTTCATAACATGGAGAATGCAATAGTCATTGTCTCTCTGCTGTTGGCTGCAGATATGACGAGCTGCTACACGTTCCTACCGTCCTGACTACCCTACTGTCTTAGTTATTTTTCTATTGGCATAATAAACCCTAACCAAGGCAACTTATAGAACACAAAGTTTGACTTGGGGGCTCACAGTTAGAAAGGATCAGGGTCCATGATTGTCATAGCCAAGAACATGGCAACAGGAAGTCACTGTGCTGGAATCGTAGCTGATAAACTTATAAGCTTATCCCCAAGTAGGGACAGCTAACTGGGAATGGCCTGGACTTCTGAAACCTCAAAGGGCAGCCCCAATGACACTTCCACTAACAAAGACACAACACCTACAACTTCAACAGTTCCACAAGCTGCTGACCAAGTATTCAAGCATATGCACCTGTGGGAGCCATTCTCATTCAAACCACAACATCTACTGTGATAGACTGGACTCCAGGACTGTGAGTCAAGCTAAACTGTGTCCCCTTTTTATGTTGCTTTTGTTAGAATACTTTATCAAGCAAAAGAATAACAAAAAAAGACATAGATATTTTAACCTAACACATAACAGAATCAACATTTCATTTACTTTCCAAAACCATCTTTTGAAGTTGTATCTTCAACCACTCAACCTTATTTTTCAAGACTAAAAAAGTAATAAAGAAATGTTAGCAGCAGTTACCTATGGCAGAGATGCTATAAATTACTTTCAATTTTTAATCTATATTTTGCATAATTTTTATACATTACTGTTCAAATGGTAACTTTTTAAAATTATATCAAGTTTTCAAGTGAATACTAGAAACAGCAACTGACAGTTGAGTGGTATTCTTAGTAAAGGAAGGAATCAAATGACTTTCTGAAATGGAAAGTGACTTAGATGTCATGGGCTCTGGTCTAGCCAACATGAGCCTTCTGAGGCCGACAGAGAAACCATCGAGCACTAAGTGTCATCCTCTGTACATATTAGTGGTGATAGAGCTATCTGATATCTCCACACTTCCTGTACTCTTCAGTCTACTGGTGTTTACAGCACCCAGCATTCTCATGCATTGGCAAATACTTAATAAACACTATCTGAACACTTAAATTATTCATAGATTTATCCAGATGTTTCCAAAACTAAGTTCTGTAAATAAAAGTGATTATTAAATGAGTACCAATTTACTACAAGAATATAAAATGAATCTGTGAGCTATTCCGAGTTGCATTGAAAGCTATGCAAACAGCATAATATTAGCTCTGCTGATTTGTTTTTATTTTTCCTAATTGAAATGTGGTCCATGTTATCAGGCCATCTGCACCATAACAAAACAACTCAGTAAACAAGAGCAAGACAGGGTTCTTTGTTAGGAGTAACATCAGATTTTGTTCTTACTAAAACATATATATTTCTAAATGGGCATTTTTGGATATAAAGACTGAAAAACAGGATATATACACCAGAAGCTGGCTCCCTCATTTACATATCTGAGCACAAATGCAGACCAACTTCTTTTACATAAAAATTGATGGTACCATACATAATTATGATTCTACGTTGCTTTTTATACTGGTAACTTCCCAGCCTTGCCTAACTCATCAGTTGAATCAATGTACCATACTTAATAATTTCACAATAAACAGACATTTTCTTTGTTCTAAGTGTCTTGATATTTCACACCCTGTTATAATCCCCTCATACAAAAATCTTTGGTTTTCAAGCTATTATTCTAAGATACGCTAGAAAGAATGGGCTTGTTACATGCATGTACAAGTTCTCGTTTTGATAGATACTGCCAAACAATACTCCAAAAAGTCAAATTGGTATATATTTCCATGCCCTCCCAAACACTATCAACCATCTTTTCAGTTTTCCTTGACAGATTAAAAAGGCTCTCCTTATCTGCTTTAATTTATATAGAGATTGAACATTTTCTCAGGTGTGTTTGCCTTAGTAATTCATGGGTAAACTGCCTACTCATAAAAAGTAATTCCTTTGGGTTTTTTCATCTTTCTATTAATGATTTCTTCGTATTCTTTACACACTGATACAAAACCAATATTTTCTTCAAAGTTTTTAATTTCTTGAGACTATATTTACTCAGTCCCCTTTACTAACCTAAAATTTTTATTAGTAAATGTATTCCTCCTTTGAATAAATTTCTAGCTTAAATGGAAGAACTGTTATTCTGATAGCATTTTTAGCAATATTACCTCAGAATATTATTCTAAATAGTTTATTATGTAGGTTAGGAAGAAAAATAAGTCTTTTTCTGAATAGAGAATTCCAATATTAATGCTTCCATATTAATTAAAGTTTCTCACCATTGTGAGTATAGAGCTCACTCGGACAACTAAATGTACGGGCATGAATACAGCTGTGGATCTTCACTTTTTCCTAACTTGTTCTTCAATCACCCCATGCCACCTTAGCAGCTTTTGGAGAAACCTTCAGAGCTGAATACAATGGGGAAGAAGGAGAAGCTGAAGAAACAAACTATACTCACATATGACTGTCACCTGCACCAGCACCCTCTGGAAGAGGCTGATATCCAAGCACTGTCCATGACTTTTAAGGGGAACTTTTGTGGCCCTTCCTCAAAGGTTAGTACTGTGCATATACTCTTCCTGCTGGAGCAACTGCTCATGCATACAGTTCCTTCAACTCTCCATGCCAGGCAATTCTAACCCTCCTGAGAAGCCTACATCTGACCAACATGTTGCACAAATCTGGTTCCTACACTAGTCTAATCTTTTTCCTTCTCTACAACTAAAGCATTCGCAAAGCTTCTCTTATCTTTAGAACCTACCACCTGCCAAGAGTATGCTTCCACTGTCTATGCCTCCAAACTGAAAGGGACACACATTCACCTCTAAGAAGTTCTGAGGAATGTTCACCCAGGTCTCTCATAAAATAACAATGCCATGCACTGCAACACCATCTCAGAGAAAGCCCCTGTAGCCATCATCTTTTTTTTAAATTATCAACAAGGTCTCAAAGTGGATGGCAACCTGCTAATAGCACATCCGCATGTCATAGTCCCTCCCGTAGCCATATTGTCTGAAGCCAAGTCTTCAGACTTTTGTGAAAAGTTTGACAGTGTAAAAAAAAAAAAAGAGTGATTTCCTCTAATCTTAGTTTGACTGCTACAAAAGCACTTCCATATACCTTTTAGGAATCAAAACAACTGTAATATCTTAGCTGTGTCTCCTCTTTGATTAGGACTTGTTTCCTTTTTCAAGCTGTCTTCTAACTTCTAAATTTTGTACTTTTATAAAAAAAAAAGAGAATAAGTTATATTCAATACTTAATCATATCCCCCTTATTTGTATTCTTACCTTTCATTCTGTTATTATACTTAAATAAAAATTACATGAATATAATTAAAGCCTTTCTATCTATTCATTCTTTATAGTATATTAATTTGTATTTGAATGCTTTGTGATCATATATCACAAAAGAGTATTCCACAGAACTATTCAAATGAAGAGTATTTTTAAATCACAGACCTTTTTTCTTTCAAGTCGCCCAGACAGAGCAATAAGATAGTAAAAAAAAAAATCATTCTACATTAAAGACTGCTTCAATAAATGATACTTTATCTTTTTAAGTTGTAGCTTTGATTTTAATAATTTTATATGTGAGCATCTGAATAAATGAAGGGTACTTGGGATGTCACTTGATTACTAAACAAGTTGATGTTAGAATATGTAATCATTTTATTTTGATTATTTAAACAACCTTTCTGTCCTAAGAAAATTTTCAAAATGATAGAAGGAAATGTATAAAGATCATGAGTTATAAAATCTAAATAGTAAGAAAAAAAAAGAGATATAAAACCAGTCCATGGCTGATTCTCCCCTGAAAGGCAACCGGCCAGGATGTATAATTTAGGGAAGATAAAATTACGAACTATAAGGTAACAACAAATCTTATTTTAAGTAAGTTCAGATAATTACAGAAAACTTAAAGTACAATAAATTATATGCAGCACCATTAAAATAACTCATATATAGAGAGAGTATAAATCCAAAGTGATTGTTTCAATTATCATTAAAAGCACAAATGCATCAACTGAAAAGTACTGTAATTAAAAGCATGTGTCACAAGAGGAGGGTGTCAGCATTAGTACCTCCAAATTGTACACAAACTCACAGATGTGGCATTCCACTGTCTCCCAGACCTCTCAGGAAAATGGAAAACCCGAAACGTAAAGGCATACATGTACTATGTGTCATGGCAGGTATGCCTAGCTGTCATGAAGATTTTTGTCTATCACGTCAAGTAAATAGACAACTACATGAAGTTTGAGGACATTTAAGATAAGGTGCTAAGGGCATTCACAATACCATAGTCTAAATATACGGCCAGTTGTCTCTATAAATCATCAACAAACTAAGTAAGCAACTCGCATGCCTTCTATATAGACTGGCTTATAAGAAAACACTTGAAGAATGCTTTTCTTCCTGATTATAAAGTACTAAGCTGTTTTCATTTTTAAACATTATCATGCATTAGCTTGAATAATATGTCTTTTCATGAACTACATACCAAATCATGGTGTACAATACATGTTGGATAGTACATACTACATACCATGTTGAACAACTGAGTTTAAGAACCTCCAAAAATCATATGCAAACCCTGATAAACTTGCAAAGGTGATAGTCTCATAGGAATCCATCTTGTCTGGATGAACCATGAACTTGCCTCATGTCTTTTATGTTTGGTCTCCAAGTGTAACATGCGAGGGCATTTCAAGGACATATCTCATTCTGGGTCATTGATCTAATTAATACAGTTGGCAAAAACAGTGATAAGACTGGAATAAAACACCTAATTTAACCTCAGTCTTTATGAAATCTGTCTAAATGGAGGGCAAGACCTGGTTGGTGTGGCAAGAAATAGTAACCAGATCATGGAAGGGTAAAAAAGGGCTGAAACAACTGAGTCATCTTGAGTTGGCAAGATTATCTAGAAGCATGTGGTTCAATCCTCAGCATTGCATCTCAACAAACAATAATAAAAATAATAAATAAAAATTTTAAAACCAAAATATATGGAATTGATATTTTAAAAATCAAGAGTTAACATCAAGCTTGGAAAAATACAATAATTACAACACACTCTTGCAAGATACCAGGACATTCCTCAAGGAGTATGGTAAATTCAGTAATAAAGGATAAAATGGAAGGGCTTTAAGCTTATGGTTAGTAGAAGTAGAACCCAAAGTATAATTTGTAGTAGAAAAGGTGCAAAGATAAGGGCTTGTAAAAGTCTATTGACATTTCGCAATTTTTAAAAGTAAGTTATCAAGTAATTTGTAGTCTACCTAAGAATATTTTAGAGCAGAAAAAAGATATATCCCATTTATGCAACAAATCCACCAGAGTCAAATATAATAAAAACCAAGAGATAACAGGGAGAAAGCTAATTTTACACATAAAGATGCAGGAAATTTTTTCAATGAAACGTAATATATTAATTAAATTTTCACATTAGAAATAATATTAATATATAAAAAAGAGGTCAGAGAAAACTGGCTTAAGATTTTTTTAAACTAATGTGTCATGTTTTCTTAAGATTTTTAAGACTACTAATAAACACAGGAGTTTCTGTTACTGTTTACAAAGGCTAAGTAAAGAAGATGAACAAATAAACCACCTCTCAGGAAGACAAGGCTAAGAGACAGAAAAAAAGAATTATTAGTGGCTGGAGAACTTGCATCAGGACCTGGCTGAACATAGCCATCTTGTCAGATGCACAGCCAGTAGGATCTGTTATCTATGAGACACTTCAAACTATATTAGTCATTCCTAAGGCAATGGGAGTAGAATAAAGGGGGGGAATAAAACATGTTATAGAAAAATATAATTTCATGACATTACTAGAGATGCAAAGAGAAGTAAAGGAATTGAGTGCACTACGGCTCTGGAGAAAGATCTCCATTAATAGAAATGTAAGACCAGGCTACAGTGTTGAGAAATGCCTGATAGGCATGGTAGCTACGTATGTCTGATCCTGCTAAATGAATTCTGGGAATGCCAAGCGTTGGATTGTCTTTTCTTTTAACGACACCAAGCTTTTGATATTATGTTAGGGAATAACTGTGACTCCAGAGCTGAGATTAAGAAGACAGGCAAATCTTGAAGTTGATGTGCTAGTCTAGACAAAACAGAGAGCTACAACTTCTGAGAAAAACCATATCAAAACATAAAGGTAAAGAGCAATACAAGAGAAAGATATCCAACATCATCCTTTTACATCCACATGTGCACACACAATGAGATGTGAGTGCATCAATATATGCACATGCATATACCACCACACACACACACACACACAAGGGGGGAGTACTTAATTATATCCATTCTTAGGAAGGGCAAGATTAGTAATCTGTTCGAAAAGATGTATTTGAAATTAGGTATGGCTGGATAGATGGTTCAGCAGTTAAGAGCACTACCTCCTCTTCCAAAGGTCCTGAGTTCAATTTCCAGTAACCACATGGTGACTCACAACCATCTGTAATAAGATCTGGTGCCCTCTTGAGGAAGAGATCAGGTCAGCTGTCCTCATTAACTTAGACCATGAAACCCAATATGGACAAGTTCAACAGAACTGCCATATACAGGCTGCCCATACATTCTTCAGCATTTGCCAGGGCATAAATTTAAAAAAAATTACTTATAAGCCTAAATGTATATTGCTGACATTGTATTCAAAGACAAGCAGGTAAGTATATAAGTATTTAAAAAATGCAATGTGTATTTTTATGATGCTCAGGATTGTTATAAACCTTGTATCACAGGTATGAATCAGAAAGCTTCTGCCATAACATTCATTCACCCAGTCTCGTTTTCTACTTTACTGTGAACTTCAATGAAACAGGAGAAAGATGAACCAGTAGGAGACTTATAAATGCCACCTCTCTATCACACACACACATACACACACCTATAAACTTTTATAATTTTAGCTAGTCTGAATTTAATAATTTGAGCTGCATTTATTAGTCCTGAAAACAAAGCATAGATCATATGATGGAATCAAATAAGTTTTTGCACAGAACCGTAGAACAAAGATTTAACTTTGTACCATCTATGAAGAAGTGTATTCTGTTTCCAGTCATTAAGGATGCTATTCTCTTTTTTTTTTTTTTTTTTTTTTTTTTGGCTTTTCGAGACAGAGTTTCTCTGTGGCTTTGGAGCCTGTCCTGGAACTAGCTCTGTAGACCAGGCTGGTCTCGAACTCACAGAGATCCGCCTGCCTCTGCCTCCCGAGTGCTGGGATTAAAGGCGTGCGCCACCATCACCCAGCTAAGGATGCTATTCTTAAGAACTTTTCATTAACTTTTAGTTTATTAAATATGAACTTAAATGATTCCCTACCATTTTGGCATTTTACTTTACTATGGGATTTAATGCTTTAGTAATTGTTAGATAAATAAGGCTGTTGTAGGTTTGAACCTCTATCACTGCTGGTCTTTCCTTTATTATTGTTACTACCTCAGAGACAGACTAGAGCTCAGAGGTCAAATCTAGCTTCTGGCTTGGTGATGTGCAGCTAAAAGATTAGCAAAGTCCTAATGTCCATAACATTTTACAGTGTTACAGAAATTAATGAGCATAATTGCTTAAATCATGAACCAATTTTTAGATAAATTGAAAATGAGCACACCATATACTCTATTTCATCTTGTAACAGTAATGCTTCAAAGACTGCTGCCTTATTTACAACCTAGTATGCTACTTTTTAAAACAAGTAGAACTTTTTTTTTATGCTTCAGTAGTGAAAGAAAAACCTAGGCAGGTGGAGTTCCACCAGCAGACAACTGTAATCTAAACGCCTTTCTTTGGCCTCGTGGCCTTAAACCTTTTTCAACTTGAAAATTTGGGGTGCAGTAATGTTGCATTTTCCTCTACCCATAGAATATTTTTTATTGAATTACAGACACAAAGAATAGATAAAGCTGACTGGTAGAAAAATAAAAATAATAGAAGGACTAATCAGCATCAATTCTTGTTGGATAAGGACGCCATAGAATTAAACACTTCAGACTAATACATATTTATTCTAGATGATTCAGGTATCTGCATAAGGGGTCACATATTATTTTTCATGTTTCTGAACCATTTGAAAACAGAAGGTGATTAAAAACTCTCAGATGCCTATGAATTCCATTTACAAGGAGTACATCACTGTAATTTTTTTAAATGCATTCATATTCAAATCTGAGAAGCATGAGTCTTAGCTCATCAGGCCTGCTTAATTGCACTAACATCTGCAATCAATTTAAATTCTTTAAGATAGTCTTTCACAGTGCTTGAAGTGATTTCATGCTGTGATAGATTTAACACACTCACTAATTTATAGACACACACAAGCAGATGAGTCCTATTTTTCCATGGGTAAGGTACAACACTGAAGGGCAGTTCACATTTTCCACCTACTCGGGATACAGCGAATGACGCATGCTGCACAGCTTATTAGAAATACGTGAGATGGCAGTACCATGCGAGCATGGCAGAGAGAAAAGCTAAAACCAGCATTTCACCTAAATCTATCCATAAGTCATGGGCCATTAGTGCTTTGATGAGAGTTTACAGACGCAATAAAGTGCAAACTAGAGCTACCAGGTAAATTATACAGAAAAACAGTTTCCCTCGGTCATTCCTTACTCCTCCCCAGAAAATGGAGGAGAGAATGAGAGAACCATTTTTAACCTAAATTACAACTTTGCATAAAACCAAGAAAATCCAGAGAACTGGAGAATCTGGGTACATGACAGAGGTACTGTAGTTCTAGAAGCTTCCTGGGTTCTCACAGAAAAAAAAGACAAAATTACTAAATAGTGGTAAATTAAAAAAAAAAAAAACAAGAATATCAATGCTGTCCTCCAACAATTTCAAATTGAAGCAGTTGGAGACAACATCATTAATTGCCACAAGAATAGAACACTATCAAAATCTGAATGGAAAAAAACAAAGGAAGCCACACAGTTATGGCAAACAGGAAAACCCAAAATGGTTAAGAGAGCTAACAGCAGTCTCAGTGGAGTTTGGGAAGTTTGATCACTGACAAATAAATGTCAAGGGGTTTGGTCTGTGGTCATAGCAGTGGACCACAGAAGTCCCAGGAAAGACTTGAACAGGTTGAGCCTCAATGTCCCATGAACTCCCAACACTCAGCTCCCTGGACTCCCAGTCAGGATGGGATTCTACTTGGCTCAGAAAATGCTGTGAGGGGAATCAAAACTACAACACCCTACAAACAGAAAGACATCTCTGTTGGCCATCACAAATGGACACCATGGCTATTTGTGTGTGTGTGTGCTTTTTGTTTTAACTTTTTTTGTGTCTTAATGATTTTCTTTTTGTTAGTGGTTGTTTTGATTTCTGGTTTTTTGATCTTTTTTGTTTTCCTATTTGAATTTTCTTTCTTTTTTTATAGAATAGGAAGGAGAACGTGAAGCTGGGTGGGAAGGGAAGGAAGTAGGAGAGGATCTGGCTAGTTGAGGGAGGGGATCAAGATTTATTACATGGAAAAAATCTAAATACATATTTTAATGCAACAACTTCAATATGAGCTGGCATTGACCAAACACAGAAGACAAGAAACAAATATTTAAAACAAAGTGAGAAACAATGAGGTAAAACAAAAGAATTTAAACAGAAAAGACTGAAACAAACAAAAAAAAATTTAATTAAACCAAAAATTTAAAAATTCACTACAAGGCAGGAAGGAGGATGACTATTTCTTGTTGGGACCATGTACAATACATAGATGCCAATCAAGAAATGTTTAATAGGTAGAAATATCGTCTCATGAATAAAAAGCAAGATGGAAGGATTAGAAGAATAAACAGGTCATTTAACACTCAGAGGAAAGAAAGGAAACATTTAAATCAGAATAAGATTAGATGAAAGTGGAGAGGAGGCTGGGCCCAAGAAATGATAAATGGGTATTAACAAAAATAATTGTTTGAAACGTAATGGTGCACATGATTTTTAATGTATTTTAGCTTCAATAAAAATATATCATTTCCCCCATAAGATTCTGATCTTAAAGATTTTTAAGAAGAAAAACATAAAGCATGTGGAAGAATATTTAGTAAGATATAATCAATGATTGATTCTAGGTCTAGGTTTGGTCTTGACAGGCATTGTTGTGCTTCTTCTGCTTTAATTATAAGCTTGCATTGCTCTTATAATAACCAAATGCAGCACACATCTGAGAAGAAAGTTAAGCAACCCAAACTTTTTCTAGTAAATGAAATGGAACCCCTCTAGTCACACAGAAGTCAGGCAGACTAGGAAATAAAAACCAAAGTCAGAGAGAGCTAGCAAACTTGTAGGGGACTCAGAAACACACCACTCCTCCGCACAAAAAAAAAAAAAAACAGCATGTAAATGTGGCCTCGTGACTTCTGTGGGATATAGCTGGGAGCCTGATGGGTAGCGTTTCTCAGCCTGTGGATCGCAAACCCGCTGAGGGTCAAACAGTCTTTTCACAGGATCGCCTAACATCACAGGAACAAACAGATATTTATATTACGGGTAATAACAGCAACTTTGTAGTATGAAATTATGAAGTAGCAACAAAATAACTTCGGGGGGGGCACCACAACATGAGGAACTGTATTAAAGGGTTGCAGCATTAGGAAGGCTGAGAACCACAGCCTATAGCTTCACTATTCTATGACCATTAATTACTACAGCAATCATTATGGATAGAACAAGATCGGAAGATTCTTCTCTCTTGAAAGATTAAAGAGGCATAGTGTATGTCTTATTTTTAACAATCTTTTGTGATGAGGGAAAAGGAATCTTATTGGGCTAAACCCTATTCTAAACCAAAATTCTTTTAACACATTCTTTAACTGTTTATAATTTCATCTACAGTCTCCATGGCCTCTGTCATAGACTTTTTTGTCAAACCATGGAGAACATGTAACCTGACTATAAACTGAAGAAAATAAGTCCTAACATAAACACTGGACTCACAGACCTAGCATAATATACACAATCCAAAGAGAAAAGACAAAAAAAGGCCAAGTGCAAACAGCAGCTCAGTTAGGATCTGTCTCCAAGCCTCGGTGATCCAACTGAGGCCCAGGACTCTTGGTGGCAGAACCATCATCTGACAATGTCTGAAATATTCTTTAAACATTTTGAAGAAAGATAAGAATTCTTGAAGAACAGTATTTGGGCTTAAACACTATTACATACATTTATCATTTATATGGCGCATTGTGCTTTAATTACTAATTTTCTAGAAGAAAATCCTTAAACTTAAAGCGATATTCCTGTGTTTCCTCCCAGACTTTCAGTTTTCAGACACTCCACAATTGGGAACTGTGAATCCTTCCCTGATTTGCCTGTATGATCACATCTCCTTTTAAAGTCTCACCCTGCAACTATGTAACCAAGTAGAAGCCATGCCTGGATTTTCTAAAGACTGTTTTCTATTGACCATGCTAAACAGCAGTACCAAGAACTGCACACAGGGCCTTGAAGTGCCAGTGTCAATTATGCTCTAGGAACATCCACTGGCTAACAGGGATCTACCTTTTGAAAGAAATGGTAATTTCTAGAATAGAATGGAATTAGAGGTAACCTATATCATTGAGTAAATGGGCTGGCCCATTGTGTCATTTAGAGAAGCATAAACACCATATATACTGGGCCCAACACAGATCTGTCCTCAGTTCATCCTGAAACCTGCTGCAACCATAGCCACTCCCAAAAAATGATAATCTCCCACGTAGGATCATTAAATCAAGGATACAAAGATTTCCCAGCAACCTCCAATCAACGTGTCTACCAGACTATAGTGAACAACCTGAATCATATGTCCACATCCTAGGCAGGGAAGAAAAAGACAATCTGCCATTGTCGGTTTTAACATAGCCCTGGTTAGCAAAATTTTAATAATTCTTGATTACAAAAATTTAGCATGACTATTTAGCAGCCTGGAGAAAGTTACAAGGAGTTGTGATTGAGTTAAGTTTAATGGTAGATTTCTTCCCTACTCTAAAAAGTAACCTTGTTAGAACTTTTAAGGTTACTACTGGAAAACAGATTTTGACTCTTTTAAAACGTTTTATTATTATTTATGTGTGTGTGGAGAGGGGGGAGTTATGATCCATGGGTGAATATCAAAGGACAGCTGGAACTCAGGTCATCAAATTTGCCAGCAAATGCTTTTATTCACTGAATCACCACGCTGGCTGGCCTCTCACAGAATTTTTAAATCAATTGCAGATATAAGAATGAGTTTCAAAAAATGCTTGTTTACTCACAAAAAAAATTCAAAGCAAAATTATAACACAAAAATCTTGATAAACATACGTGACACAAATTTCTTGATCTCTGTAAAGAGACCTGTGGTGATGCTGTACAGATGGCTATAGCTCACAACCTATAAAATAACAGTCCTATTTGATCTGCCTTGCCCAGTAACTTCTCAGCAGTCAATTATATAAATAAAATGGCAGAAGAAAAATCTAAACACTAGAGCGAATAAAATGTGCTTCCACTTGTAGAGCAGAAGTAAGCGGATGGTCAGCTTGAACTTCCCATGCTGTGAATCACCTGTCAAATTACTCAGGCCACTCCCAGGAAAAGCCATTCTATTCTACACACTGATCAGGTGACTTAATGCTATACTCTCACTCTGGAAACTAATCTATTTCAGTCTTGCTCATTTCATTACCTCATTCTTCTGAATTCCCCTCGGTTCAAATCAATTAGAGGACTAAAGTTGTAAATCAGGGAGTGAAAACTCAAATAGACCTACCTTTACAAAGTGGACTTGATCTTTTGCAAGTCTTCATTTTCTCCAGCTCCAGAATTAAAATGCACAAATACACAGGGTTTTCTAAGCCCACTGTAACTTGTGCAACTTATCCTATGTGACTATATCTAATCAATTTAGGCTTGTTAGATTTTGGTTTTTCAAGACAGGTTTTCTCTGTGTAGCCTTGGCTGTCCTGGAAATCACTCTGTAGATAAGGCTGGCCTCTAACTCACAAAGATCCGCCTGCCTTTACTTCCCAAGTGTTGGGATTAAAAGTGTGCTACATTTAAACTTTCCTGACATTCATCTTCCCTAGCTACTAAACATGACACAATTCACCTAGCCTGTTTTGGATTTTATGGACTATATTTCACATGGTTTACTTATGTGTTGTATTTAAGTTATATGTGGACCAAATGGTTCCATTAACAATGACAAGTATACTCCAGTACTCATCTCTGCTGTTCAGAATCTTGGTTAAGAAATACTAACACCCAGTAAACATGTACTGAATAAATGTCTCTTTAAATTGTGGAAACACCCATAGTAAATTTGTGTTATGTGATACTTTTTGTATATTTATCATGATAAATTTGATACAACAGTAGAGTGCGCTATAAAGATTTCAACTGCAAGAAAAAGCTAATAACAAAAAAAACTAAACAACTGCTAATAGCACAGAGGTAGTCACCAGTGTCAAATGTTTTAACAAGGGAACAACAACATCATGATGATAGAATGCCTGTATGACATACAAATTGCTATTTTATAGCTAGAAAACAATGAAAATAAAAGAAGTAAATTAAGATGCCCATGCCAAAAAGGAAAAACAAACAAACCTCTTGAATGCCAACCACATATCTGTAAGGGAAAAAGCCACTAATCGCAGTATCACAGCATCTGAACACAGAGCCAATCTATATCAGGCTAGAAAAGTCATACTACTCATAGTGATTTCTACAACTGAGGATGAGGCTGCCAAAACAAGAAATATGTTTAAAAATTAAATATCACTTGATCTTTCTTCCCAAAGAAATAGCTCTGAGATAGAGGCTGCCTACCAGATATACAGAGATGAGGTATAAATAACTTATGTTCTTATAGCTGGCCTTAGGTTAAAGTATCCAGTAAAAACCAGCATGCTAATCCCATTATAAATTCAGCCAAAATCACTCTCTACTCCTGCCTTTCCATTCTCGGGCTGACCTCCTGCCACGGTTAACGTCAGTTGTCAGCCTAACACACTTGGGAAGGAGGAAACTTTACTTGAGGAAGGATCTCAATCAGGCTGAGGTGTGGGCTTGTCTGTATGGTATTTTCTTTGTTGTTAATAGATGGTGGAAGACCCAGACCACGGTGGGCAATATCATACTTGGCCTTGTGGTCTGGACTAAAAAAGAAAGCAGACTGAGCAAGCCATGGAGAGCAAGCCAGCAAGCAGCTCCCCTCCATGATCTCTGCTTCAGGACCATCCCCCAGGTTCCTGCATTAGAACTTGTAAGGTGAATTAACCCTTTCTGCCCCACATTGTTATGGTCATTGTTTGATTACAGCAAAAACAAAGCAAATTAGAACGCTTCCATTTTATATTTTTTATCCAATCCCCACTTTTCACAAATTCTATCAAACTCATTTGGTTTTCGATGAAGAAAATGTAACAGGGGCTGGAGAGATGGCTCAGCGGTTAAGAGCATTGCCTGCTCTTCCAAAGGTCCTGAGTTCAATTACTAGCAACCACATGGTGGCTCACAACCATCTGTAAAGAGGTCTGGCGCCCTCTTCTGGCCTTCAGGCATACACAGACAGAATATTGTATACATAATAAATAAATATTAAAAAAAAATTTAAAAAAAAAAGAAAATGTAACAGATTCTTTAGGACAATCACAGTTTCTCAGACACAGAGTCAGTTTTCAGGCTCCTTTTCATGTTTCCCTGAAAAATTGGTCACTATGGGGAGATACGATGTTCTTTTCAATACTTCCATTTGTAATGTGTTATAAGATGATCTTACCCATAGAAAACTGCACACCATGGAAATGATGACTGTGAGTCCTAACTTAGACAAGGAGAAGGTACAAATACAATCCCACTTATATGTAACCCTGGAAATCAATGACCATCTTAATTCACTAAACAAGGTAAGGTTTCAGAACACGTCACTGTGTTACTTAGCAGTGAGACTGCCCAAAACCCAAAGCCCCACCCCTCCCACAAAAAAGTTAATAATATGGGACATATCTTAAGCTAATTTATTATAATACTCGCTTCTAATTATGCATTCAAAAGCCTTCTGATTGCAGTTTTGCAGAAGCTTAAGCACTTCATTAGACAAATGCATTGTTTTTCACACTGCATGTTGCAGCATTATTTTTCAACCTGACAGCTTTACTTACTGTCTTAGCACCAGTATTAATGTACTGCATCACCATTTCTTTTTTGATACTGAAGTCCTTTTCCCGCAATGGTGCCTTTTTATCTTCATTTAAATTCATATCTTCCTGGAAAACACAATTAAAAAGCCTGATTTTAGAATCTAAGTAGAGCAGCAGTTCGACATACACTCTATGAAACAGAAAAATCAATAATTTGTGACTAAAGCAGCATTAATTGTTTTGGAATGATTTATACATGGTTCTGCCTGAAGGAAGGAAAGCTGGGTACACAGAAAGCATTCTAGATCATTTAACAGGTAAAACACTTACCAGAAAGGCTTTAAATTCACAGCAGGCTATTAAAATTATATTCACATCACTATAGATAATTAGACAGTTGCAGATTTCTGCCTTTCATAAGGTCATTAGGATTCAAAATTTCAATATATTTATTTATTTTACAACAGCTGCACCTGAAGTTATCTTGTACTGTTTTAAAAAGATAATCTGCATACTATAAAAATAAAAAGTAAATAAACCACCACCTTCCAGGATAGCTACAAGAACATGCATAATACCAGATACCTAATACTAATGCAAGAAAATGGCATAATATGATATGGTTTTAATCCTTTCTGTCTACCCCTATCAAAAATATTAAGCAGTTAATTTACTGAATGAACTAAGTAACATAAAAGTTGAATTTCTGAATGAATACAAGAGTTCGTGAATTGGAACAAGATAAAAGCCTAACATTTCTCAAAGGATCTAAGCATCCTATACTTTGCTGTAAGACTAATTATGACTAATAATCCAAGTAGCCACAAAAGCATATGAATTCCATAAATAATTGCTTAAGAGGTTGCTGTGGTAGAAGCTGGGAGGCAAAAGGGCTAGTGAGGAAGAACAGCATCAATAATTTCCTCAGGACCACAGTCCCAGAACACACATGAGATGATTCGTAAAACAACTGTATGTATAAATTCTAGACCTACTACAAATGAATACATAAAAATTGGGACTTCAAATAACCTATGCAACCTAGCAAGCTTAATTTCTCCCAAGAATGATACACTCATTCTTCAAACATTGAAAATAATGCATTTATCTGACACCAAACAATTCTAGCACTTTATAGCAATTCCTTTCATTTCATCTTGATCGAAATATTTACAAAGGATAGGTATGTTGAGCACTAGGGATGTTGAGGCAGGAAGATCATGAGTTCAAGATCAGCTTAGACTATACAAAAAAGACCCAGTAGAAAGAAGGAAAGGGGAGGCGGGAGAAAGCTAAGAAATTTTGAGATCTTGGAACTTCCAGGTGAACAGGCTGACAAAAGGAAGTAATGCCCCACCTTGGCCTTAAGAAAAGAGCCTAAGTAAGCAACAGTTTATTTGCCCCATTTCCCCCTCTAAGCAAATGTTTCTCAATAGGCTTTACCCTCACCTATAATTTTGAGGCATCAGCAAGATGGCTCAGAGTCTTCCTGTCATGCCTGACAACCTGAGTTCGAGCTCAGTGACTCACATGATGGTAAGAATTGATTACGGCAAGTTGTTCACTACCCTCCGCACAAGCATTCATGTGTACACATGCATCACTGTGTGTGTGTATGTATGTATGTAAGTATGTATGTATGTATGGGAGTTTTTTTTAGATTTATGGAATTCCAGGGGACACTTGATTGTGGCAAGTGACAGGGAGGATGATATCACTCAAAAAGACAAGTTATAGGAAACATTCCTACATTAACCCTAGGAAAGAAAGGTTGGTGTAAAGAGAAGCCATCTTTTAGATGGCTAACTTTATAAGGAGCTTGCTCTGCAGACCTGGAGACCTGTATCTGATCCCCGTGTATAAGAGTCCATAGAGTTGTCCTCTGGTCTCCCACAGGAATGCAGTGGCACTCCACACTGTGTGGTTTGAGTAAGAATGGTCTCCATGGCCTGACAAATTGGTCACCAGGGTGTGGTACTATTTGAAAAGATTAGGAAGCGTGGGCTTGTTGGAGGAAGTAAGTGGAAGTGGGCCTTGAGGTTTCAAAAACCCACGGAGTCTCTCCCTCTTCCTCTCTTCCTTCTCATCTGAATGTAGAACTCTCAGCTACTTCTTCAGTCCCATGACTGATTGAATGCCCCCAAGGTCTCTGCATAGTTTATAGAACACTGACTAAGACACACATCGTGGACACACACAATGATGATGGTGATATAAGAAATCAACACCACTCAGGTTCTAATCAAAGTGATTAGACACAAAATGAAAAACTGAAAGTAACATGTAAACTCACATAGTAAGCAGTATGACATGGGTTTAAGGAACATTAAATAGTACAGAAATTAAGAATTCCATAGGATATAGCTGCACTGCTGTTTTCAAGATCTACCAACACAGTGTTTTGCTCCAAAACTGTAGTGCATGAATACCAAAACACCACAACAGCAATGAAACAGATATTCAGAGATCTTTCCATATGGCTCCTTAAATGGTTAGGCCAATTGTCTCAATTAAATCACAGTTACATGGTATACTATGACATTATACTAAATTCTTAATTATGAATATAGGTAAACCACTTTGATCTATAGAAAATTTTACTCCCCATAAGCCAGGCATAAAAAACAAGTAGTGTATGTATGTTATCACTCATAAATGGAAGGTAAAAGAGTTAGTCTCTGAGGACATATACAGTAGACGAGCACTGTGCCAGAGGCAGGTACGTGTAGAGGAAAGAAAGAGAGCTGGTTAGGGGTATAAAATAGAATAAGTTTTAACATTCTACAGCACAATTGGGTGACTGTAATTCCTGATTTATTTGCATATTAAAATGAAAAAAAGTTCAGTGTTTCTAACACAAAGAAATGATAAATGGTTGAGGTTAAAGGCATATTAATTTCCTTGCTTTGATTGTTGCACATTGGATCTATGTGTTGGATTCACACCGGAACTCATGACTATGTGCAATTATTAAGTGACAATTAAACATAAAAAGAACTACACTCGAAGAAAGAGTCAGAGTTAAATAATTGTTATAAAAAGTAGGGAGACCTAGAAGCATCTATGATCTGTATTAAATTACTTACAACAGCAAATTCAAATGTTTAATAGGAACAAAATATTAAGAACAGGTAACTTACTGGTTGAGCTGAAATCAATTAAAATTTCAGAATAAATAGTTGAAAGTAAAAAAAATTAAAGCCACTGCTACCTTTTCAAAGAGGTGTTACCAGAGGACATTCATCCATGACTAAGAATGTTTGTGAGAGCTTTTATCCAGTTAGCTGGAAATCAGTAGAGACTGTCTGAGAGAATACTTCCTGAACAAATCGGCCACTTGAATCAATGGACTGAAGATTCACCCTCATCCAATGGGGCAAGTACTATCCAATCAGTTGAGGGTCAGTGTTATAATTTTAAAACAGTGGGTGGCGGCCACAGGTGGGTGAGAGAGAGAGAGAGACATGCCATGCAGGCAGCACCTTCATAGAGAATTTTATTGAAGAAAGAGAGGAGAGAGGGGAGAAAGTAGGGGGGTGCGTGGCCTCCTGGGGAGAAACAGAGAGAGAATGGGGGGGGGAGCAGGTAGGGCTCCACATTTTAAAGGGAGGAGCGCAAGGCATGTGCACAGAGATCACACAGCAGGTTAAGGTTACTGCCTGAATACTAGGCGTGCACACAGGGGTACACACTCTGCCAGGTATCCAAGGGGCGAGCCAGGTATGCCCGAATGCCAAACAAAACTTCCCATCCAGAATTTTCCAGTCCTATTTTTACAATAATCATGAGATGAGGGTAAACTTTGGAACAGGGAGCTGAAGTCAATATATTTGAAGACCTAGCCTAAGGCGCTAAGCAACTGCTACACCTAGAAGACTCTCAAGTGCCTTCAGACAACAGCATGCCATGCTATAAAGAAGACAGGCTGAAATCCACCATAAATACAAAGGAGCACAGTAGAAGTACACAGACCTCAGTGACATGCAATCAGGGTCTGTGTGGAACTGAGCACTGTCCAATAGCACCTGCACATAATGAATGAGGCTGACACACCTCCCAAATGTCACCAAGTTTGCGCTTTGCCTGGTGCTATGTCCACCCAAGGAAAGAATTAGGCCTTATCTTTTTAACAAAGGTACTGAATGAATCAGGACAGGCCCAGACTGGAAAGGAGGTCAAGCCAGTAACAACCAAGAAAACACTCCAAAAGATTTTCTCTATCAGTTGGATAAAGCCAGAAGGTCCTGTATGACAAAACTTCATCATTTTGCTATTGCTTTTATACATACTGAGTCAAATGCTGATAAAATATTGGCATGTAGTAAATATTTCCACTCTATCGTCAACAAAACTGAGAAAGAAAGAAATATAAACTTAATATATGAGCATATTTAGACAGTAAAGAGCAATTGAGTAGAGAATGGCAACCAGAGAGTGGGCATTTTTTCAACTGAATTACAAATGTTAGACTCAATATTTTCATTCATGAATGTAGATTTTACAAGACAGCATGCTCATTAAATTTACATACATCAAGTTGAGTGGGATAGTTAACACCACGGAGAGTCAGATTAAATTGAAAATGATTGACTATTTGAGCACTGGGCAAATACAATCAGTTAGTTGAAGATGGTCAGGTGTGAGGGACTTCTGCCAGAATGCAAAATAAGCACATGCTAGGCAAAGGCATGGCAACAGTCACAAAATGGATACTGGAAAAACATTATAATCATTGATCAATACATTTGTAGGAATCAATGAGAAGATAAAAATCACTGGGAGATAAAAATGAATACAGCAACAGGAAAACCAAACACTAATTCTTCAAGCAACGGATATCACTGGATTTCAATAGTGCTTGTGTATTGTTTCAAGGGCTCAAACCAAAATAATCATTCTCTCTACAACGTGTTTATTCATATCACTACAGCCACAAACTGTATCATAAGAGGAGATACTCCTGATACCCCAATTATCTGTCTTGGGATCATGAAGTTCAACATCCTAAAAGCATAATTACATTCAAATATCCGCAAAAAGTACAACTCTATTCTTAAGCACATTTGTATTTCTCTTTCATATCATGCAATATCAAACAATCTTCTTAGTGTTTACCTCCACACTGAGGTATATTTTCACTACCATGAATAGGTTTCATGCAATGATGGAGGAGTTACTTTCATTTAATAAAGAAACTGCCTTGGCCCATTTATAGGCCAGCCCTTAGGTGGGTGGAGTAAACAGACAGAATGCTGGGAGAAAGAAGCCGAGTAAGTGAGTCGCCATGATTCTCCCACTCCAGACAGACGCAGGTTAAGATCTTTCCTGGTAAGCCAGCTCGTGGTACTACACAGAATATTAGAAATGGGTTAGATCAATTGTAAGAGCTAGCCAATAAGAGGCTGGAACTAATGGGCCAGGCAGTGATTAAAAGAATACAGTTTCCGTGTAATTATTTTGGGGCATAAGCCATGTGGGCAGCTGGGTGCCGGGGACGCAGCCCCGCCGCTCCATATTACAGCAGAGTGGCACCCAATGTGCTAATGAACTCCACGTAAAACCTGAGAGGTCTTAAAAAGGACACAGAAAAAATTTAAGACAGCTTTTTGCTGTTTGTGGGTTGCGTGCGGCAAAGAAATTGTCCTGACTCAGCAACAGGAAAAAACTGGCTGTTTTAAAATGCCGGCTTTCTGGGCTGTGCCGCCATCGCGATCTCTGTCTGGCTCCTGCGGGAGACAGAGTCTTTGAACGGAGCATTTGGAGTAAAGTGTTACGGCTTGCTTGATGGCAATGTGGACTGCTGTGTGCCTGGAACTGTATGTGGCTCAGGGGCACCAAATGGCTCTGAGGCAGGAGCGGCTCAACTCCGCCATGCTGAACTGTGCTGGTCTCAGGCAGGAACTACCGTAATTACCATAATAACAGCGCAGTTAAGGTTTAGACTGAGCCGGACACAGGTGGTACCGTATTACCCCTACATGGTGCAACTTAAGTTTTTAAGAACTGCTTAACATTTTAAGAAATGCTCCTGGAAAAAAAAATTACAGATTCACAATAAAACAGATTCAGACATAAAAGACCTTTATGGGTCACAGTGTTGGATGAATGTACGTAGGCTTAAGAGAGAAAAAATATATAGAGAGAGAGAATAAAGTTAATGCCCTTAAAAAAGGGGGATAAAGTCTTCAAAGAGACAGAGTACAGATACTTATAGATTAAAAGAAATAAAGAAAAATAAGCCACGTAACAATGGAAAATTCACAGAGAGTCTGGATTCTTTGTATTATTGTGTTTTCTTTAAAATTTTTGACTGTGAAGGAGCTAACTACAGAGAGACATTTCATTATATGGGCTGCCAAGCTAAACCAAAATGGATACAAGGGTATTATGATTTCAGAATATGGGTCTAAGGATATGATGCTTTGGAGAGGGTCTTCTTTTGTTTTCACAGAGGATGAGACTCTGTGGATTGCGTCTATACCAATATGGTATGATAGACCACGCCCTCCTGAAAGGTTGCTGTGAACACCTTCAAAAAATTACTTCACTCAACTGACAACTGAGATGACCCTGGCACACAGGTTATACCATGAAAGACCTAGTTAACGACGCCCCCATTCAGCAGGAAGCAGTTTGGAGAGAAATAACTGCGCCCATATTCCCAAATATTGTTTATAAATGTTCTTTTACATTTAAAGGGGGATATGATATAGATGCAATGATGCAATGATGGAGGCGTTACTTTCATTTAATAAAGAAACTGCCTTGGCCCATTTATAGGCCAGCCCTTAGGTGGGTGGAGTAAACAGACAGAATGCTGGGAGAAAGAAGCCGAGTAAGTGAGTCGCCATGATTCTCCCACTCCAGACAGACGCAGGTTAAGATCTTTCCTGGTAAGCCAGCTCGTGGTACTACACAGAATATTAGAAATGGGTTAGATCAATTGTAAGAGCTAGCCAATAAGAGGCTGGAACTAATGGGCCAGGCAGTGATTAAAAGAATACAGTTTCCGTGTAATTATTTTGGGGCATAAGCCATGTGGGCAGCTGGGTGCCGGGGACGCAGCCCTGCCGCTCTTGTTACAACAATGCAAACTGAAAAAAGTAAAGTTTCCATGGCCTTATTCCATTATTAACTAAGTCTTTCTTTGAGAATACAATAACTCTGATGATTAAACTGGGTTTAAATATAGATAGAAAACTGAATGATAAAGAAAAGCAAGAATCTGAGCTGTAGAGATGACTCAGTCAATAAAGGTCTTGCTACACTGCATGAGGACTTGAGTTAGACACCCAGTCCCCATGCCAGAAGCCAGGCATGCTGCCATAGGCATGTAACCATATCCCTGAAGAGACAAAGACTGGAGGCTCCCTGAGGCTCACTGGCCTGAAAACAGCAAGTCTCCAGGTCCCAGACAGAGATTCTGTCTCTAATAATAAGATAGACACCTCCTACAGACTGACAGCTGACTTCCACATAAAGACACAAGCACGCATGCACACATACACAGGCACACCTTCAGATATACATACATTAAAGTGGAATATGAAATACAACGGAATGGAAGGTAGAATGGAAATACTAGCAAGAATCTGCAACTTAGAATTAACTTTATTACGACTTTACTACATTCAGCTGTCAGTACATAAAGTGAAGTTTTTCTTTTGTCTATCAATATTAAATTTATGAGAACAGTATAAACCAATGGTTCCCTACCTATTGGTTACAATCCCTTCAGGGTCACATATCAGATATTTACATTCTGATTCATAACAATAGCCAAATTATGAAATAATGTTATGGTTGGAGGTCACCACAAAATGAGGAACTGTATTAAAGGGTAGCAGCATTAGGAAGGCTGAGAACCACTATAGTTCTATCTCAATTAAAAACTAAATTCCAAATTGTCTTCATGCCAATATCAAGAACCAATAAAGAAAATAAGAATTAAATATCGCTAAAAAAAGAATTAAATATCGCTTTTATTGTATATACTCTAATTTTAGTAGAACAAAACAAGAAGTATAATGAATATTCAAGGTGATTCCCAAGTGTGATTTATTTGGGAATAATGCCTAGCCAAGACTATCAAGAATATTCAGAGTCACCCACCAGAACAGACACCCATTACATAATCATTTGGGTGAGAGCACCACTATTGATTAAAAAGTGTCTCATTCACTTACTCTGAAACTTTCATAAACACTGGGCATTCCTCATAAATCACATTACACATTAAATAGGCGCTCAACCTCGGACACCAAGGTTGACTTTCTCACAGGACAAAACTGAGACACAGGAGCTCTCTGTAGATGTAAGAGAATTCTCCTGCAAAGTTCCAAGTGGAGGACGGACATCATACATTTAAACATTACCATAATATTTATCTTCTCAAAATGCCTCTCTATGACCAGTCTATTGGTGGCACAAACTGCCACCAAGTTTCCTAAGCCATTTACTTCCTCAAGGAAACAGCCGTGCACCTCCATTATACCCTGGCACAAGCAAATCACGAATCAAACTGATATACCACCAACTACCCGCCCCAACCCGCCCCCCACCAACACACACACGACTGCACCCTCTTTCTCCTTACAGCAGCATTGTATTTCGGCTACTCTTAAGTCACTATTACATAAAAGGTTTTTTTACTTCCAACTGAGAGGCACAAGAGTGACAACTTACAGAGGCCACAAAACAAAGCATTCCCCCCAGAACCTCTCACACATCATCTGGTCATCATAAATGGATCTTTAGGGTTGTATGAAATGAAGCGTTCTTGTGACTGTGTAAAGAATACTAATATTGGATAGAGATACTGATAGGAACATACGGCAATTAAATACAGGTTGGGTGCACAGGTTCTTTTTATTTAAAGTCCTGGTGGCCCTCAAAACAGACATTCATTTGCCTGAGTAGAGGAATACCTATGAGTTAACCCAATGGCACCGAGAATAAAAATGAAAAGTGTCATTCCCGTGTGTCCACTCTGACAATACCAATCCTCTGCCAGTTATTCAGAAACCACAGTATCAGGTTTGGGTTCTTAGTATAAATAATAAAAGAATTTTAAAATGGATTTGGGAGGAAATTTGAGGACAATTTTGTTAGAGTCTGAGAGAAGAATTCTAAGCACCAAGCCAACTACAAGTCTTGGCCACCTCCTACAGGAAGCAGATGAGGAAGAAAGTCATGCCTCCCTCAGGCAGGTTCAGCAAAGGAGATCAACAAACAATGTAGAAGGAGAGGAGGACACTGAAGAAAAGGAAGAGGTCCCCTGCCTTTCTGGTTACTCAGAGAAGAATCACTGACACACTGTCCCTGCCCTTTGGGCTTTCTTTGTCTTTCTATGAAGCCTTTCACCTTCTGCCATCTTGCTGTATATCCATTGTATAGCTACTTGCCAATTTCCATTGCCTGCTTCCTCTGCTCTAACTTAAAAGGCAAGGCAGGCAATGTCTCTCTCCCTTTCTTCATCTCCCTCCCCAGCATCTGCCAAGACTTATGACTTGTCTACTTTGGTATTCTCTCAATGCTAATAAAACTGTCCTTCTAATCTCATTCAAAATTATTTTATAAATGAGATATGGAATCCAAAGGAGTGAAGCCAAGTTCCATGGTGACATTTAGAAACTAAATAGCATGACTCTGACAAAAAGTTTGGAAAAGTGATATATTCCACACGTGTACGTATCATAGTTACTCATTTAATCATTATTGGAGAAGAGATTCCAGCACCTACTCTATATAGGAGACCCAGTCTAGTGAGGGACAGGGTAATAAGGGAAATTGTAGTAGAATACAAAATGGGTGAGAGGGCACAGAAAAGATTAAGTATCTTGGGATGGAAGAAAGAGATACCAGTGCTGTATCCATGAAAGACAGAAAAAAATAGTTATTATTGGATTAGCCCAGGATGTTCCTCAATTTAAGAACAAGAGTAAGATTTTAGATGTTAGGACATGTTGTTATTGGGTACAAAGAAATTTTCAGTAAAGAAAAGCTTCTAGCTCCCTCAGGTTAATTTAAAAGTTAAGAATAAAGTCTCAGTGTAAAGAAACATTCTCAACAGTCAAGACAATTTACAACCTTTTATTACACAAATCTGCTCAGTACAGGGCACTAAATAAAAAATGAGAACAACTGCCATAATCCATGGATATTCTAATTGAACACACAAAAAATATGAAATAATCTATAACAATAAAATCTAATAACAGAAGGAAAAGTTACTGGCTATCAAAGTCAATAAACAAGATTATTTTATAAAGATGATTGCTACTATTTTAAAAATAGTACATGTATAATACCAAAGCATAGGAATGAATAATAAAATGCATTTTTCGAAGGCATTGTGAGTTTTTATTGCTCAAAAAGAGACTTAAATATGCAATGCCTACATGTGGGAAAATCAAAAAGGTATCCATTTTATTTAAATTAGCAAAGAAATCCATATAATTCCAATGACGATCCCATAATGTTTAAAATAGTATTTTACTGATTTTAGAATTATTACAAAAGCAGAGAATGCAAGAATAAGAAAAGCAACGGTAAGGTGAAGGGTCTTCTTAGATGCTGCTAATAGGCACAGTCATTAAAACAGCAGGGAGTCCTACTGAGTTCACACACCTCTAATCCTAGCACTGGAGAGGCTGAGCCAAATGTAATTTAGAAGCCAACCTGGCCTCCATAGCTAGTTTAGTACCATTCAGAGCTACACAGTGAGACCGCGCGGGAAAATTAAAACAAAAAAAGTAGAGCTGGACAAAATAACTAATGAATCAAATGATATCACATTCTAGGTAGTAACTAATCTACAACACTGGAGGATTACAGATAACAGGAAAGAATAGATAACCCAAACAGTGCTACACGGATGTAATTCTAGCATTGTAGTTGATGACTAAATATTTCATCAATAATATATACAAAGCATGAGTCATAAATATGATAACACTGAAATCTACTTCTATACTTCAAAACATCAACAAATATAAAATAACAAGCCTCAGGCTAAGAAAAAAATGAGCATGAGATTATTCATGACTTATGAAAAATGAAACAAATTAAAGACAAAAACCCAACAAGAAAAGAACCAAATGATACAAGCTGGAAATTCACAGAATAGTAGACCACAGACAAATATGTATGTGAAAAATATTCAGTTAACTTCTGATCAGGAAAAAGACATCCTGTAAAGTGTGAGGAGTTATGCTGACAGCTAAGATGCTCACCAAACTTCCAGTCTTATGACACTGGTGCAAACTAAGGCACAGTCTGCACATAGACCAGACTGGAATCTTCAAATATGTCAAACTCAAAAATATAAGGAAGAAAACATAACATGGCAGTCAAATATCTTACACAATTCAGAAGTAGGTTATTTTAAGAAAAATTATCAGTACTATCAGAAAAAACAATCATGTCTATGAATTAACTCATAGAAATAGCTCAGTGCCCTTTCTGATTTGGATAGTTGTACTGTGCCTATGAACTACTACGGACCTATTTGTAGAAAATATACGGTAAAGAGGACTATGGGGCATTGAATCAGTGACTTATCAAATAGTTCACAAATACGAGGTTTATTTAGTATACATTAGTGCTTACTTTACAGAAAACTACAGACTAACAATGAAAATGAAAACTATTGAGTTAAAAGTATTAAATCGTCTTCCTGGTCACTGGTGGCACACGCCTTTAAATCCCAGCACTCAGGAGGCAGAGACAGGTGGATCTCTATGAGTTTGAGGCCAGCCTGGTCTACAAAGCTAGTTCCAGGATTCCAGGACAGCTAGGGCTGCTACACAGAGAAACGCCTCCCCCCCCCCAAAAAAAGCATTACTCATCTCTAGATAAAAAGAAAAAGAAAAACTATAGTTTTGGAAGCAGTACACGAAAGAACTTCAGTTTTGTTCACAGTGGTTTTCACTGAATTAGTTTCTAGTTGCTATACTGTTCCTTATGTTTAAATATTCCACAACTAGGAAAATACCACTCAACAAAAGTAGACTTACATTTCTATTATATATTGAACTCTGTTTCCAATACAAATGCAATACTTTTAGTATCTTTCTCATTTCCCTTCAATAAAATTGCCAATATATGTATTAAACAGCAGGTCACCTAAACTCTATTGCCAGGAGACACTTCAAGTATAAACTTCGGAGATGGTGTATTTTATAGATGTGTTTTCTTCTATTTCTTCTATGCTATGACAAAGCCCGATAAATATCTGCCCAGAAAGTGATTAAAGCATCTCCATTAATATGTAAGTCTCTCAAGCACCTTTACTAGACTGTTTTCTTCTGTACCATTCTAGAGAGGACTTCTAGAATTTAATTTTTTTTAATATTTATTTATTTATTATGTATACAATATTCTGTCTGTATGCCTGCAGGCCAGAAGAGGGCACCAGATCCCATTACAGATGGTTGTGAGCCACCATGTGGTTGCTGGGAATTGAACTCAGGACCTTTGGAAGAGCAGACAATGCTCTTAACCTCTGAGCCATCTCTCCAGCCCTAGAATTTAATTATTGACAGAATGATTCTGTTATCACTGGCACTCGCTTAATGCCTGTTGATGATGTCATCATGATAGATGAACTGTCTTACTTACTGTTCATTGTCTCAACACTAAACATGAGAAAATGAAAAAAGGTGAGAATGCATGAAAATTCTTTCACTTTTTTAACATTTCTGTATTACTTGGTAGAATAGCAATTACAGCTAATCTCCATCCAATCTAACAGTCTAAAGCACAGAAAGATATAATATCTTTAAAAATCTCAAAGGTTGCCTGGCTTGGTACTCGCCTTTAATTGCACCCTGGGGAAAGAGGCAGATGGATCTCAGTGGGTTTGATACCAGGCTGTAACATAGCAACTCCAAGTCAGCAAAGACTACATAGTGAGACAATGTCTCAAAAAAAAAAAAAAAAATCTTAAAAGTTGGAAAGTTTCATATATTCAATAGACATGTGTTTGGAATTCTGATACTCAATAGTAAATCTAGTAGGGAGACAGACATTCAAATAATAAAGGACAAATCTGTAAGGCACTCATGATGTATCACAGCTCAGGAGAGGTGAGGAGTGGGGAAGGTTTTAAAGAACATTTGCTTTGAGACATGCAATGTGAGAGCGTTCTCACACAGAAGCACGTTGATGCCAACGAAAAGGGACCATCATAATTGCCCCGTAAGAGGTTCTATAGTAGAAGAGAAATATGGACAGAGATAATAAGGTCAGAGAAGTCAACCGATATGGACCAATGCCCTAATGGACAAAGGATGACTCAGGTTTCAGTGAGCTTTCCAGAGAGGGAAATAAAGAACGAATGGGAATTTGATGTCATTTTTTTAGGAAATATGATGTGTTCCATTTCTAGTGTGTTGAGATTTGACATCTTTTAGATAGCTAATTTTAGCTTCTCTTCTGTAGGAGGCATATGGGAGATATTATACAACATGAACAGCTCCAATGCTTCAGGAAGAGTATAGAGAAAACCAAAGGATATAAAGATAAGACAGGAGAGACAGATGCAATAGTAAGGAAAAAAACGGACAGATGGAAGACTAGACAGAGAGGATGTAAATCATGACCAGGAAAAAGGTATCACTCTGCCCATAGCAAAAACAGAAATCTATGTCAGAGATTTTTTAGAAGATTTATTATTAAAAAGCCATTTACAACAGGAATGGTGCACAACCAAAAGGAAAAGGTCCACGATTATAAACTGTTATAAATACATACAGAGTAAACTATTCTCTGCAGAAGGTAGAGTATGTTAATTAGAATAAAATTAAGAACATATTGGCTTTCTAGTAACAGAATATGAATACCAGGTAGATTCAGAACTGAACCACGTACCTCCTACATCCAAATGGTAAATGCAATAGAATAGACTCAGAAGATGGGGGAGAGGGGAGCCACACAAAAGACAGTGATCAAGGACATGGCAACAGTGGATGACATCAGAGGAAAGCAGAGCCAGAATCACAATACCAAGGAAAGTGCCAGCATTTGCAATGTATGCCTATGGTATGCAACACAGGTACACACAAAGACATTCATTGCCCTAATCATTATACTGCATGATAGGGAGGACTGATGGAGGAAGGTCATTGGTTAAATAATAAAGAAACTGCTTGGCCCTCATAGGTTAGAACATAGGTGGGTGGAGTAAACAGAACAGAATGCTGGGAGGAAGAGGAAGTGAGCTTAGACTCCATGCCTCTGCTCTCCAGAGGCAGACACGATGCAGCCAGCCGCCAGGTCAGACATGCTGAATCTTTCCCCGGTAAGACTAGTGCTACACTAGAGATGGGTTAATCGGGATATGAGAATTAGCCAGTAAGGGCTAGAGCTAATGGGCCAGGCAGTGTTTGGATGAATACAGTTTGTGTGTTGTTATTTCGGGGCATAAGCTAGCTAGGCGACCAGGAGCTGGGGCGGCAGGAACACAGCCCGCAGCTCCCCACTACAGGGGATAACACCTAAATACAATAAAAGCAATGTATCTCAAAATATGGAGACTTTTTTGGGTTGTCTAAGTGAGCCTGAACTAGCATGAATTTGTTGGCAAGATTTTGCCAACGAAGCAAATGAGCAATAATTGAACATGACAGCTGACACCTCATGAACCTGCAGGACTAAGTTAAATTTCCAATCTACATAATCATAGCATTTGCTTTGTTTTAAGTTCAGAGAGATTTGTTTTAGCAGCAATAAGCCAGAAACTAAGAAAATCCCATGGGACACCAATGGCAAGTTATAAATAACCAAAGCCAAAAAATGCTTGGTCCTACACTCCAGTCTAATCCTACAAAGGAGAGATTCAATAGATTAACTAAGAAAAGCTAAGGAGGGGAATGGCGGGCAGCTACACCTCTACCACTGGCACCTGGAAAGGAGGGCAGCTACACCTCTACCACTGGCACCTGCGGGAATCTCTAAATGGATTAACTTTGTAATGTGAAGAAAGATATGCTTTCTTGTCATGATGGTAAGGTATATATAGTAAGCTAGACATTTTTATTATTTGAAGACAAAGAGGAAAACTGAAAGGGCTAACTCTAAGAGACCATGCCTGTAATAAGCAAGTCACTTTCAGCTGAACCTATCAAGTTCATGGTGTTCAAAAAGTCAGTTTCATTACAGACAATGAAAGAGTTCAAGAGTCTCCACTAAAGTTAATTTTAGGTATCAAGGTTGTATGTATAGGCAATGTTGAGCCCAACTAGCTCATACATCTAAGATCCACAGAACACAAAGATGGGCTTTCAGTATGTACCAAAATATAAACAAGGGTTGGGGGAAGCTCTTAGGAAGTTTAGCTGAGGACGAGTGAAACGGCTCAGCAAGTAAGGGCGTTTGACACCAAACCTAACAACCTGAGTTCAACCCCTGGAACCCACATGGTGGAAGAAGAAATGACTTTAGCAAGTTGTCCTCTAACCTCTATACATGCACTGTGGAACACACATCCATGCAGATATGCACACAAATAAATACACATAAAGTTTTAAATGTATAACTAAAACTTCACAACTGCTCTAGAAACTAAACTATTATAGGACCAAGAAAATCAATTCTCTAAGCAAAGATAAAATGTTAAAGTATTGCACTATACTTTGCATTCATTAAATAATCAAGGCAGTAATATTTCAGAGGACTATCTTGAGGAAGAAAAACAAGTGTTCTTCAAAATAAAGTTGCTACTTCTTATACAAATTAAATACTTTCCATAATTGGTAAATAGGAATAATTGTTTTTAAAACTGCACAATTGTGACACAAAGACTCTACATATAAATTTTAAATATGATGAAACCTTTGCAAGCACAAATGCCAAAAGGTTAGCATACCTGATTATTAAATGTTCCAGTCTAAGAAAGTTTATTAATAAAATTATTCTCAGCCACAAAGGAAACATCTTTATCTCCTTCCTCCACTCAAGGCTCAAGATCCAGAAAGGTCCTAAGGGTCCGAAGAGTGGGAGGACATATGTAAACAGTATCTTCTGGATATGAAAGAACCATGTATTCTTCAACTCACAGGAGCTGTGGTTGTGTGCACAGAGCTATACAAGATCAAGCCAGTCCATTCCAGCCAAGAGGGAGGAGAGGTGCGTGAGCCCCTAGCCCTAATTGAAAAGCTCTTGACAGTTGACTGGCTGTAGCCCCTAGCCCTAATTGAAAAGCTCTTGACAGTTGACTGGCTGTAGGGGAAAGAGAATGATTTTTTTTAAGGCCATCATCCTAGTAGGCTGAGCATTCTCAACGTTTCAGATTATAAGCAACACAAATTGGACTCAGTGAGTAATATAAACATTATGTATTTATCATAAATATAAATATTGTATTATATATGTATAGATATATAGATATATGGTGATATGAAATTGGGAAGGGGTACAGCAGTGGGGTAGATCTGGGAGGAATTATAGGGAGGGCTAAGGCTGAATACAATCAAAATATATTGTATACATATGTGAAACTCACAAAGAATAAGGAGTATGTACAAATATATATTTTCAAATACTACAGCTCAAGTGCAGTGTAAGTCTAGCTTTCTCCACCGACATAAAACCAACTGTAAGCAAACAGTGGTTTTCAGAAAAGTCTCTAACTCTCAATTACAGAAGGAAAGAAATACCTCCTTAGTTTCCTCAGCCTTCACCTTCTGAGCCAAGAGCAAGTTTTACATTCAAAGTATTCTAATATGATGAAGGATTAGAAAGGACAGACTCTGTTCTGTATGTTTGGAAGAAGGCTTAGGAATGACTCATCCTTCGCAGATTTAGCAGCCCCAGCAAAGGAACACTTCCACTCTACTTCTGCTAAATCAAAAGGAGGTTTGATTGAAAAGAACTATAACCAAGCAGACCTGCCTAAGATTTAATAAGTGATCTGGTCCAGATATTCATCAAGTATCCAGAATCACTTCCAATTGTCAAGATCCAGCTGACCTGCACATACTTCCCTGTACTTATAAGTGATTCTAGCAGTCACAAAAAGAACAGTAAAAACCATATTCAGTATTCTTGGATGGTTGTCCTTTTAACTAACTGCATGTGATCATAAAATGTGTTCTCTATAATGCTTAACAGCAATAGGCTGCTTTCTCTACTTACTCAGATGGGTACTCACAATTAGAATTTAAAAAGGGAATTTTAATGTAGCTAGAAGAACCATAATAGTACCATTCCAAAGTTTCACAGGTAATTAAGGTCCATGTTCATTGTATTGAAGGAAGGGCCCTCTGCCACAGCAAGCCTGCAAAGGTCAAACTGAAGAGAGCTCCTTCACACAAGCCTCATTACTGGTGACAAAGGCTAGCAAAAAGAGGTTTCTTTGTTCTTGGCCAAGATTATATAGCAGTTCACAGTGTCAACAGGGAAGGAATTCCAAATGTGTAGGTAAAAATCAAAACTAACACTCTATTAGGAGTTGACATAATAGCGACAAGTTTCCCAAGTCTAAAGTTTGTGAAAGTCAAGTAATAAACATTAAAAATATATCCAGAGTCACTGGCACTTACTAAAAATTCTATGAAAACAAACTGGACTTGTATATTCTATCTGGGGCCTTTCTGATGATCTAGGTGTTAACACTAGACCAAGTACTTGTGTTTTAAAAAAATAAAAAAGTAATGTGTGATGCAAATACAATACTCCTGCTGAATAATTATAGAAGAGATATTAATAGGCTCCAAATTTCACGTGTACCTTAAACTCTAAACTAATGAGCAAATGCAGCAATTCTCTAAAAATGGGTAGAGCTTTCAGAAGTAATAGAGCATACATCTACAGAATAAATCACAATTTAGAAATACACACAACACCTCAGAAGGGCTTAGAAAATCCTTTCATAATCTGTTATCTTTCCAATCTAACTTTTCTGACCTCTCACTAGTCCCAAAAGTAATTCAGAGCTGAGCTCTACAATTTTGTGTAGTGTTTTATGTCCTCCATAGCAAGAGACTGCCTTTCCTTCTGCTTAATTCAAATCCTAAACTGTCACGTGGCCAGGGCTGACTTTCTCTGCAAATTTCCCGAAAACAGTGCTACTATCTGCTATATTTTCATTGAAGCTAATTAGGGATCTCAAAAACTAAAGTAGTTTTTTCCTACTCTGAACATATAGAGAACTGAATTGTTAAACACTACCTTCTGGCATTGCTTATGGCATTCTTCAAATATTTGTTTTGAATCATAATAGATAGGAAACTGGAAAGTAGCAACTATATAAATAAAAATCAATCTATATAAAATCAGCATCCATTTGTAGCAAATGGTTTCAACGTACTTAACATGCATGGATTCCTGATCAAATCAGTTCATTTAGATTAAAAGCCAGAGGCTGAATCTGTCAGAAAGTCACAGTTAAAGACCAAATGAAGACAGCACCAAAGGACATCATATGTCTCTACAAGAAAAGGCACATCACAAAGGGACCAGGTTCAGTTCTACGGAGACAACTGAGAGAGTGCCTGACATCACATGGATGCACTGATAGCTGGGGATGGAATAAAACAGGGACAAAGAAACAACCCAGAACATTCGAGGACAAGAAAGCACTGCAACCATCTGAAGAGCAAATGAACTCGATCACACAATCTATTCAAGATAAAAGGATGCCATTTGTTACTTCAGTTGTTAATAGATACAGAATAAAATGGAAAACCAAAAATGGATGGAAACTCTTACCATCATCTTCTCAAAGAGTTTGAAGACCTCATTTTCAGACAGCAGCTTTGGAATGTTTTCCCCTGTCTCTGAAGCCACTGAGGAGTGGTCACTGCTTCCAAACGCGATCTTCAGATGGTGAAGAGGAGGTCTCTCTTTCTTGCTCCCTGGAATTCTTATGCTAGCAAATTTGTCCAGCTATGAAGAAAGAGAAAATAGCAAACAAGTCAATATTTTCTCATGCATTAACACTTATCTAGTTCCAAAAACAAAGAAAAACACAGGCCAATCACATCGTCACTGATTCATTCAATGACAGTCACAAACAGAAGCTTCAAAGTTAGCAGTATTGTATACAAGTTTTGAAAAGGTTCCAGCAGGAATCCTATTAAAAGGCAGAAGGGAAATCACACAACTTCAAGAGTCTTTCAGATTTTAAAAGTCACAAGTTTTTACATTAAAGATTCTGATTGCCAGATGACCTGTTTTATAGATGAATAAACTGAGGAGTTTAGCAAAAGCCAAGTCGGCTAACAGTGATGGCACCAAATGTTACTTCCGGGCCTTTACGGCAGCGCCTGCTCTTGTCCAGTGCTCTCATGCAGACTGTCCCCTAGCAGGGGACAAGGAGTGGCACAATAGGACATGAATCAGGAATTTAAATTTTGAACTGTAATGCCTCCATAGTTTACTCACCTGGTAACATTGTTTTTAGCTTCTGCCAGCCTACATCTGAGCTTTGTGGATACCCACAGATTAGGCCCCTAATGAAGTAGATTTTTGTTTTAACAGGATGTTTTATATATTAATATTAGCTAGAAAGCTAATTATCCATTCATTCAAAATTGTTTGTCCTCACAGAGAACCTAGATTCTGATTTTAAGACTAATAAAACTTTCAAAAATCAAAAAGGCAAAAATTTTAAAGATTACATGAATATAAGGTTATTCAAAACATAATTACTAATTATGTAAATCTCTCAACACTGCTATTAATATAAAATTATTGTTTTCACTATAACATGAATAGGAAACCAACAAGATTGGCTCAGTAGGCAAAGGCACTGGTCAACAATGATGATCTGAGTTTGCCCCATCCACCTGCATACACAAATAAATAAATGACTAAAAATGCATGGATTATAGAAGTGCAGAATATATTGCAGCAGCACTAGTTACATCGGGTTATTGAGTTCAGTGGTTAGTTTATTATCTGCACAGCCAAATTTCAAGTGCTCAGGGTCATATTATTTAGTGGTTACCACAATGGTAAATCCACAACCAGAATATTTCAGTTACTGAAGGAAATCCTATTAAAAGAGCTATAGAACCGTTAAAGAAAATTGACACCTAAAAATCTTTATTTGTAAAATACGATTCAATCATGCAATTATTTAATTCACTAAAGAACTAGGTCAACTAATAAGATGCAAAACTAATAATATTTATATTTAAAATAGGCTTCTGAATTGTCTATGAAGATAATGTCTAGGGAAAATGTTATACACTGTACTTAAACACAGGCTACTTGACATGAGCTAAACTTCTAAGTTAACCACTATAAAACTTAGAAAGCAGTTATAACCCATCATTGCTCTCATCCTAACAAACAAGACACAAAAAGCTGCAAAATGATAGTTGCTGGGTTTTCAATTCATCTGAAAACTAAAGACACAGAAAAGGGAAAGAGAGGTTACTTGGAAAGGAAAGGAAGCAGAGAAATATGGGGAATGGAGAGATTACATAGGAACTGGATATCTACAAATGCTTTTTCTTGACATCATGCCTTCACTACTCAATAATGCAGCGTTTTCATTGTATCAGGTATTATAAATAAAAACAAAGAAGTTCCGAGTGGCATTCTTAAATTTGTTCCATCTCACAAGTACTTCAAAGTTGAATTAAAATATTCCTCAAAACTAGATAGACCTGTTGTCTATCTTCCCACTTCTGGGAATGGAGTTCAACATCCTATATATCTCTAGGGACAAGGCTTATTCCTTTTGAGCCGTACATCAAGGTGTATAATTCATGTTGAGTGTATTAACATTAAGTAACTTAAATAGGTTTGGAAAAATGTTCCTTAAAAAAAAAAAAAAAAAAAAACAGAAGGGAGGGCAGAAAAAATGAATTGCAAAGAGGTAGCATAAGCACTCTCTTCATGACCATTAGTTGAGTTTACAAAAAATATCCTTCCTGTCTTCCACCATGGGTCAAGGAGAGGAAATTAAAGAGCAGTTGAGTGTTCAATGACATACTGATTGCTGCATAGTTGCTGGCTGAGTGATCAGAAAACTACAGTTCTCTCAGAAAGTTCTAGAAGACAAACGTGACACCAGCTCTTCCAGATTCTTTCTTGCCACATCTGCAGCATGCCAAAAGTTGAGGAAAGCAGAAGCTGACTGACATCCTTCCTGAGGCACAAAAGGCTTTCAGTAACTGCAAGTTGTCCTCCTAGATGCAGACCAGGAAGGACCTGACTGAAATGTCCATGACACACCCAGGGTTCGAAAGGATCATGGCTACTGTTATCTGAAGTGCTCAACACAGCTGACAAAGTCATAGTCTCCTGAAGAAACAGAGAACAAACTGGAGCTAGTAACAAAGAACAACTCACCCTTAATCCTAAAAATGGGCATCAGATTTAAAACAGAAAGCTACCCCAGGATTTTGGAACTTGCTAGTTCAGTGGTAAAGTCAAAATTGTACTGCCAGGTGCTGAGGCACTTGCTGCACAAGCAAGAGGAACTGATTTAAAATCTCCAGGACCCACAAAAAAAGCCAGGTGTTGTTTTAGGGATGCTGGTAAACTCAGCAAATCGAGGTTGTTGGACAAGTGGGGCAGGAGGTCACTTGCTAGTCCTCCATATAGCACAAGGTTCAGTCTCTAAGAATAAGAAAAGCCTCGAGATGCCTAGCAGTTAAAGGGCATACTGCTCTTGCAGGGGCCAAATTCAGTTAACTACACCTGTGATTCTAAGTCCAGAGGATCTGATGCCTTCTGAATTCCACAGGCACCTGTGCTCACATGAGCACATACACACACATAGAAAAATAATTAAAAATTAGATATTTATAAATGATAGACAGATAGAAGCAGACAATGATCACAAGACAGGCAATGCCCTCCCCTGGCCTTCATGAATTTTCACATACACACACACACACACACACACACACACACACATATCCATCATACTCACATACACATACACTCACACATGAAAGCACACAGTGAAAAAAAAAAAAACAGTAGTTTGTCCAACTTTCAGTGATGTTCAGAAACCAAGCACTCAAATCATGTAAAGCCGCAGAAAAGCTGAATTCAAACTAAAGAAACAGGGTTCAGATTTCCCTGTAGTAAACTGACTGGCCTCCAATTCTAATAGCCTGGAAGAAGGGAAGACCTTTCTTTTCTAGGGAGAAAGGGAATGACACCTTTGACTTGTGAAGAAAAAGTCTTATTGTACTAAAATTCTCTATCAAAATTCCTTTAATAAGTAGAAGCAAAATAAGGAAAATACAGACAAAAGCTGAGAGACCCTGCCACCAGAAGGCCTGTTAGGTACAGCAGAAACTGCTAAGCTTTTCAAAGTAAAGGAAATAACGAGAGGTATAATTCCAGATCTACAAAAAGAAATGAAAAATCAATGGAGAATTCATCAGATAGCTGCTGCTAGGACAAAGAAAAGAGCTGTAGAGTCAAGAGGCACGAAGCAAGTAGCTACGTCATGTAGATAAGGAACAAGGAGAATGTAGAATGTATTTACACACTTAAGAAGTAGAAGCAGGTGGATCTCAGAGAGTTCGAGGCCAGTCTGGTCTACAAAGAGAGTTCCAGGACAGCCAGGACTGTTACACAGAGCAACCCTGTCTCAAGAAAAAAAGAAAAACCCCTGGCATCTAAATCACCAGGATAAGCATTCTCTACTAGGAAAAATGTGTGCAGAAGCTATAGTCCCTATGTCAATTTGTACTCTGTGTCTTGACTGCTCTTTGAAAACAAGTAGGAATAATGAAGTAATTTCTGTAAACCAAGGAACTGGTTATTTCACCTTTAGTCACTGCTGAAGCTCTAACTTCTATAGTTGTACATGGAGAATGAATTTCCAAGTATAGAAACTATCCCAACTCTTATCAGGCACAAAGTGCAATGAAATAACATCAGTAAGTGGAAAAGTGAACTGAACTGAAGCGTTCAAAAGCCAGTGTGCAGTGCACAACTACAGCTTCGTGGGTGATGCAAGAGCTCATAAAATGTTCATTTTCTACAAAAGCCTGTACTTTTAAAAATAAGATGCCTAAAAGTAATAAAACTTAGAAAAGTGAGTTTATATATGTCCTTTATTGCCTTTTATATATGTCAGGTATGAAGGTAACAACATGAAAGACGGCAGGGCATAAGTAATATAAATTTAGTCTATGCAATAAAGAAAATGCATGTCTAAATAGAAGACAAGCATAACAAATTCCATAGCAGCAAACTTACAGATCACAAAGAAAACATTGCATCTGTAATCAAAAATTTATAGAAATAATAAAGTAAAATTAGTACATCTTCCCTGAATGTTTAGAATTAAGCTTTAGGGAAAGGTCCAATTTACACAGTGAAAAAGCAAATTTGCACCTCACCATCTTACAGCCAGCTAATGGCAAAAATGAGGAAAATGAGCACATTCCTCTTCCAGCCTCTAAATCTAGAAAGATGAAGATAGTAATATGAAATACAAAATGATCAGAATTTTATGCTTTTATTGTAATAGTTTTAATTTATTCTTCTTAATTAAAAAGATGAAAAACAAAATACAAGAAGAACCAGGACTGGTAGGATGCTGAGGGGATAAAGAGCTGCCAAACCTGATGAATTCAGTTCAGTAGCCAGGACTCAAATGGTACAATCAGCTCCTACACGTTGTCTTCTTACCTCCACACATAGGTCATGGTATCTAAACACAAATACATATACCACATACACACAGAGAGATATACACATACACACAGAGAGAGGAGAGACAGAGAGACAGAGAGAGAGAGAATGTGGTAGTTTGAAAAGAAAAAGGCCCATGGGAAGTGACAATTTTAGGAGATGTGACCTTGTTGGAGGAAGTGTGTTACTGTGAGGGTGAGATTTGAGATCTCCTATACTTAAGCTACACCCAGAGACACAGTTCACTTCCTATTGCCTGAGGATCAAAATGTAGAACTCTCAGGTCCTTTTTCAGGACTATGTCTGCCTGCACATCACCACATCCAACCATGAAGATAATCAACTAGACCTCTGACATTGTTAAGTCAGTTCCAATTAAATGTTTTCCTTTATAAGAGTTTCTGTGGTCACAATGACTCTTCACAGCAATGAAAACCCTAACTAAGACAATAGATGATAGATAGATAGATAGATAGATAGATAGATAGATAGATAGATAGATAGATAGATAGATAGATAGATGAAGTATATTTTGAAAAGAATTAAGCATATTTTTAAACTGCAATCTTTTCTTTCTATCCTGGGACAGTACCTTGACTCTTGAATATCTCAAGCTTAAAGTAAAAGCTTACAAGCATACACAGGTATGTTCTATTAAGCATTCCAGGTAAACTCTTAGTACAGAATATGAGCACTATTAAAGTCATAGCAAAGTGATTTTGACTCGTTTTACATAAGCTTGGGAAGTTTCATTTTTTTAAAAAATGATGCTACAGTAATTTCACTCACATATAAAAGAATCACTCCTAATTTATAATTCATGGGACTGCAAATACTATTTACTTTTGAAGCAAGGAACAAAACACATAGTCAAACTTTAAGAACATCTTACACTTGGAAATGATGGAAGAAACTGACGGGCAGTCTGACACCAGACTGACAGCAAGTTGACCATTAATGTATTTTGCAATTTGGCTGAGGAAGGTTTGTCTTCTACAATTTATGTACTTTTAATCTTTATGTAAAAATTAGATAACTTATATGGGACTTTCCCTTAAAGTCAAACTAGAAACTCAACTTAGGCAGGTAAAGTACACAAGCAATTCACATTGGTTGAAGAACTGATTAAACACACACGACTGAGGGAATTCTTTCATACTGCAATTTAGAGGTAGAACACCACACTTAATTAACAAGGCTTTGCCTGTGTCTGGGGTGTACTAAGTTTTATAAATTAATATCACTTATCTTCAGGGGAAGTTAAATGAGCACCCTACTGAGTATTATCTCATGCTGAGTAATCACAATGATAATCAGTAATGACAGCTTAAATTAATTAATTAAACAAAAAAGACTCTAAAAAAACTACTGGATTTTCAGTTATAACATGGTAATAGTGGAAACTCATTATTTAAAGTTTCCATTGTTATAGCTTTGTAAATGTCAACAGCATTTTTTAATTTAAAAGGGCAGTGTAATTTTCAGGTATTTAACAATTTTGCTTGTTTTAAAAGTTTATATAGCCGAGCGGTGGTGGCGTACGCCTTTAATCCCAGCACTTGGGAGGCAGAGGCAGGCGGATCTCTGAGTGTTCGAGACCAGCCTGGTCTACAAGAGCTAGTTCCAGGATAGGTTCCAAAACCACAGAGAAACACTGTCTCGAAAAAACCAAAAAAAAAAAAAAAAAGTTTATATATAACTAGAACACATATCATTAGGATCAAGAACGAATCCAGGAGACATAAGCAAATAGAAGCTCCTTCTAACTATAAAATCAATTTTATACAAAGACACACCTAAAATATAAAATACCTTACTCAAAATTATGTATCAGTTTTCATGTAATTTTTAGATTTGCATGAAATTAGATTTCAAGGGGAAGTGACCAACTAAAATAAGGTGACTTTCTAATCAGCTTTATTACTAGCTCAACAACTTGCTGCTTAAATCCATGGCCCCAGAGTCTGAGCACTGAATCCTGCCAGCCACCAGCTTGTGGTATGGTCAAAACCAAGGCACTCAGTAAATTTTAGTGATAGTATTTGTTACAGAGATGTGTTAACAAGAAATAAAACTGTTAGCCACACTTAGCCACAAATGAAAAGCCATTTTTGATCATTCCAGTGCAAAACAATGGACACTCCCCATTGCCTGTCAAGGCACACTACAGACTCATGTCCTTTCAAATTAGTGATGACATCCTGTTATCAATTCTTATATTTGGGAACTACTAACACTATCTCTTTCCCACTACAGTATAACAACAGTTAAAGCATTGTGTCCTGAGTCTCTAAAGCTGCACATAGTGATCTTGTGATGTGTGACCAACAGGAAATTGTGAAAATTATGGACTGTGGCTTACAGAACCAGATAATAAATGACATTATGTCTTCTTGGATCACTCATTCTGGCAGATGCCAGGTGTCAGATATGAGATCATGTCGTGGAATATTACTTTAACTATGTAAAGATGTGTTACATTTGTTTATGTTGTAGAATATTAACTATGTAAAACTGTGTTACATTTATTTATGCTGCATTTATTAGCTATGTAAAGATGTGTCACATTTGTTTCACTTTGCCTGCCTAAGGTACTTAATTGGTCTAATAAAAAGCTGACCAGACAATAGCTAGGCAGTAGAGGGATAGGCAGGGCTGGTGAGCAGGAGAATAAGGAGGGGGAGGAATCTAGACTCAAAAGACGAGAAAGAGGGAAAAAGAGAGGGAGATGCTAGCGGCCAGCAAGGCAGGAAGAAAGCAAGAAACTAGGGCATAAAATATAATGAATAAGATATAACAGAATGAAGGAAAGGTAAAAAGTTCCAAGGCAAACATAGACAAACAGAAACAGATTAAAATAAGTTCTAAGAGCTAGAGGGACAAGCTTAAACTAAGGCCGAGCATTCGTAACTAATACTAAGTCTTCGTGTCATGATTATGGGGCTGGCAGTCTCAGAAAGCCTACTACAAGAACACAAAGAGCACGTAAAGAAAGGCCCATAGACAAAGAACTAAGACATTTGATCAAGAGATAAAGATGTCTATTTATATCAATCCATGAGTGATCATTTGGAAGTCCTTGCCAAGCTTAAAGATCACCATAGTGCCTCTATATTACAACTTCATGAGACCCTGAGGCAGAACTATCTAGCTAAGCAACTACCAAAATTATGGTCCAAATAGACTATTTGAGAAAACACTATCTGCTTAGGCCACTAAGTTTTGGAACCTTCTGTTCCATACCAAAAGACAACTTTATAGTCTCTGCTAAATACTCAGACTGGATAACAGCATCTGATAACAGCCATCCATTACTTTCAACTGATGAACTTATTGAAGTTATAAATGAGGAATTCCAAATTATAAAAATTTGGAAAAATTAGTACCATCTCTGCCATGTTTTACCACTCTGGGAAAGTGAATGACAAAAAACTACTTAGAATTTTCTGGTAACGAATACTTTAAGTGTCCTAAAAACTCATAAGCAAATAAGCAACAGATTGAAGCAAAAGATGATTTATGAAATAAAAAAAATTGCCCATGCCCCAGAAAGGTAGTGGAAATGTGGTAGTATATTAGGGAACCATGTGAGGCTGAAACAGTTATCAAAAGAAGTGTACCTTAGCAGCTGAACAGTGTGCCCACCTGCCCAATGAACCTTTGTAGTGGTTTGACTAAGAATGCCTTCCCTGACCCCGCCCACCATAAGCTCACCATAAATTTGAATGCCTAATCACCAGGGAGGGAGTAACCATTTGAAAGGATTAAGAGGATTAGGGGGGTGTGATGTGGGATGTCCTTCTTATGTGTTTTGCTTCTACTGGTTGATGAATAAGGAAGTTTCTTTGCCCTATGGCAGGGCAGAATAAAGCCAGGTGGGAGATCCAAACAGAAATACAGGGAAAGAGTAGGCGGAATTTGGGAAAAGCAGCCAAAGGAGAAAGACACCAGGATGGAAACTTACCAATAAACCACAGCCTCGTGGCAATACATAGATTAAAACAAACAGGTTAACTGAAGATGTAAGAACTAGCTAGGAATATGCCTGAGTCATTGGTAAAAACAGTGTTCTAATTAATATAGTTTCTGTGTGATTATTTGGGTTTGGGTTGCCAGGAAACAAACGAGCAGTCTCTGCTTACAGGAGTGGGCTTGTTGGAGGAAAAGTGACACTAGGGGTGGGCTTTGAGGTTGCAGAAGCCCATACCTATCTTCTCCCTCCCTGCTTCCGTCTCTCCCTCCTTCCCTCCCTCCCTTTCTCTCTCCCCCCATCCCTCCCTCCCTACAGACCATGCTATAGCTCTCAGTTACTTCCCTACCACCGTGTCTGCCTACATGCTTTGCTCTCTGCCATAATGATGATGAACTAAACCTCTGAAACTATGAGCAAGTCCACAATTAAGTATTTTCTTTTCTATGAGTTGACTTGGTTATGGTCTTTCTTAAGCCATAGTTATCTTGGTTATGGCAGTCCTACAGCAATAGTGCAGGGACTAAAATACCCTTAATAAGTGATGGAGGAAGGTCATTGGTTAACTAATAAAGAAACTGCCTTGGCCCATTTATAGGCCAGCCCTTAGGTGGGTGGAGTAAACAGACAGAATGCTGGGAGAAAGAAGCCGAGTCAGGAGTCGCCATGATTCTCCCACTCCAGACAGACGCAGGTTAAGATTCTCCCTGGTAAGCCAGCTCGTGGTACTACACAGAATATTAGAAATGGGTTAGATCAATATGTAAGAGCTAGCCAATAAGAGGCCAGAACTAATGGGCCAGGCAGTGTTTAAAAGAATACAGTTTCCGTGTAATTATTTCGGGGCATAAGCTAGCCATGCGGGCGGCCAGGTGCCGGGGACGCAGCCCCGCCGCTCTTATTACAACAGAGTGGCGCCCAACGTGCTAATGAACTCCACGTAAAACCTGAGAGGGCTTAAAAAGGACAGAGAGAGAATTTAAGACAGCTTTTTGCTGTTTATGGGTTGCGTGCCGCAAAGAAATTGTCCTGACTCAGCAACAGGAAAAAACTGGCTGTTTTAAAATGCCGGCTTTCTGGGCTGTGCCGCCATTGCGATCTCTGTCTGGCTCCTGCAGGAGACAGAGCTTTTGAATGGAGCATTTGGAGTAAAGTGCTACGGCTTGCTTGATGGCAATGTGGACTGCTGTGTGCCTGGAACTGTGTGTGACTCAGGAGCAGCTCAGCTCCGCCATGCGGAACTCTGTTGGTCTCAGGCAGGAACTACTGTAATTACCATAATAACAGCGCAGTTAAGGTTTAGACTGGGCAGGACACAGGCAGTACCATAATACCTCTAAATGGTGCAACTTAGGTTTTTAAGAACTGCTTAATATTTTAAAAAATGCTCCTGGATAGTAAAAATATTACAGATTCACAATAGAACTGATTCAGACAGTGTTGAATGAATGTACGTAGGCTTGAGAGAGAGAAGAAAAAAATATAGAGAATAAAGTTAATGGTTTAAAAAAAGGGTAAAGTCTTTAAAGAGACAGAGTACAGATAATTATAGATTAAAAGAAATAAAGAAAAATAAGCCACGTAAAAATGGAAAATTCACAGAGAGTCTGGATTCTTTGTATTATTGTGTTTTCTTTAAAATTTTTGACTGTGAAGGAGCTAAGTACAGAGAGACATTTCATTATATGGGCTGCCAAGCTAAACCAGAATGGATATAAGGGTATTATGATTTCAGAATATGGGTCTAAGGATATGATGCTTTGGAGAGGGTCTTCTTTTGTTTTCACAGAGGATGAGACTCTGTGGATTGCGTCTATCCCAATATGGTATGATAGACCACGCCCTCCTGAAAGGTTGCTGTGAACACCCTCAAAAAATTGCTTCACTCAACTGCCCACTGAGATGAACCTGGAACACAGGTTATACCGTGAAAGACCTGAATAACAGCGCCCCCATTCAGCAGGAAGCAGTTTGGAGAGAAAAAACTGCGCCCATATTCCCAAATATTGTTTATGAATATTCTTTTACATTTAAAGGGGGAAATGATATAGGTATGAATAATTTGCATTGGTATGGATTTTAAGGTCAATTTTGTTATGTGTATATGTATTTCTGATCTTGATTAAGGTATTGTGATTGTGTAGTTCATTTAAAAATGTAATGTATAATTAGGAAATATAGGTTGCTAATGGATAATCATCAATAATAGTCAAATTTGTAGTCATGTTAGTTAGATTTTCTAGATATATAGAGATATATTTCAGTTAGATAGGCATTCTTCATATCTTTCAAAGACTGCAGAATATGGCATTTAATGTTTTAATAACTTAGGGCTTTTTATGACAATGAGACACATCTGCTCCTGATAGCACCAATCAAGAGGAAGATGGGCATCGAAGAGGCTCCTTATGGAGTTTGATAGCCATTTGGGCAAGAAACTACTCTTGCCTGGACTGTTGCGTAAACTGGACACAGAGAACCCGCAGAAAAAGGACTGCTGAACTTGCCTAAAGGTGAGATGGATTTTCGGGGTTCCTGACTCATGAAAGAGTCTGCAAGACATTCTGCAGGACACAGCAAAAAGTGACTGAACTGTCTTTGGGATTTCCTGCTTGATGAAAATGTCTGCTGGATACTATGGGCCTGAAGGCTGAAGATGGATGCCCCAATGATACAAAAGAACTTTGGGTGACTGTCCAGGCAGCGAGATGTCTCTGTCATTTCTAGAGTTTGAAGTTTCTTATTTCTTGTTTACTTAGGTAATATTATATCCTTCTGGAGTCTTTGATGGAGTTGAAGAATAAATAGATAGTTATAGTTTTCCTTAGTTATGATAAAAGATAAAGTAGATATAAATATTGTAACTGTAATTCTTGCTTGATAACTGTTTTGTTATATGTAATTTTACTATGTTAAAGTTAAAGTCCTTTTTGTTTAAACAGAAAAAGGGGAAATGATGGAGGAAGGTCATTGGTTAACTAATAAAGAAACTGCCTTGGCCCATTTATAGGCCAGCCCTTAGGTGGGTGGAGTAAACAGACAGAATGCTGGGAGAAAGAAGCCGAGTCAGGAGTCGCCATGATTCTCCCACTCCAGACAGACGCAGGTTAAGATTCTCCCTGGTAAGCCAGCTCGTGGTACTACACAGAATATTAGAAATGGGTTAGATCAATATGTAAGAGCTAGCCAATAAGAGGCCGGAACTAATGGGCCAGGCAGTGTTTAAAAGAATACAGTTTCCGTGTAATTATTTCGGGGCATAAGCTAGCCATGCGGGCGGCCAGGTGCCGGGGACGCAGCCCCGCTACTCCTATTACAACAAATAAGTGATAGAGACAGCACTCCCTCAAAAAATTAACACATTAAGAAAAAAAGAAGCCTATTCATTGCTTCAGGTTTGATGAGTTAACTGTTCCTATCTTAGGCACAATCTTAACAAGTACTAGATGCTAACTTCAATATCCTCAAAATTACAAAAAAAAAAAAAAAAAAAGCTTTTCCAGCTACTAATCAACATTTTATTAATTTGGTAATTAGTCAAAGACTCCTTTGAAAATTTTCTGCCACCCCTCCAAAAAAGTTAATCATCTTAAATATTTTGTTCATATGTAAGTTCCACCTTTTTTAAACTTGCTAAATAAAGAACATCCTTAATTATGTCCAGAAAAACTTTTTTAATGGCTTGAAAAATAGACTCATATAACCGAAGCATTCTGCAGCTAGCACCTACTAAACAGGAAGCTGTTTGTGCAGACCCTGCCAAGGGCAGGAATGAAACCTAAAAACAATGAGCACCCAGCCTCCTGGTCAAGAGATGAACAAGATGGGAAATAATAGCCACACTGCAAGATTTCCCATAGCAGTGGCCTAAACCAACATCTCAATGATGAGCTGGAAAGAGGCAAAGCAGAAACATTATGCTACATTGTCCCCTACAGAGGACTTTATTTCACGCCATGACACTTGGAGAAAATGTGCTGTACAGCCATAAATTATTAGTATGAAGCTCTTTCCAGAATACTTTCAAATGTCATATATATATGCTAATATATTATGTAAATATATAATTATAATGAAAGCTAAAGTAAAATGGAGCATTCAAAATATTTAACAAGCCTTAACATATCCTCATTACTGAACTAAATGAAAGATGAAGGCAAGTCTAAATCTAAAAAATATTAAATATAAGCCTTACTTATAAATATTTAAATAAGTATAAGGAGATTTGAAAATAGCAGGTTTTTACTGGTCAGAGGTAAATACAACTATAGTACTGGGCTTTGTGTTTTGTTTGTTTGTTCATTTGTTTGTTTTGGTGCATTAATAAATGTTATTTTCCCCATATTCACGATAGAGAAAAACACCAAATTTGACTTAAAACTTAACAAAGATAATTCAAAATTTCTAAATATATCATAGATTCTTCCACAGATTATCTGGCAAAGCACAGACCCCAGGTTAAGAACCCTGCCTGGTAGGTGGATGCAGCATGCTAACAAAAATGATGGTCAAAAAGAATAAAGTCACTGAAGTTCTGAGGCCGTCGGTGGAACAGTGGGAGGACAGAAGACCTACACATGAGACCACCAAGGAGAGTGCAACAGGCTGCACACTCTGATGGTGTAGGAAGAAAGAACGGGAGCTTTTGAAGGAAGAAGGTACCAGGAAAATAAAACCATCAAAGACCATCTAGGTTTCAATTAGAGAAAGAAGGAAAGAAAACATTAGACAACTTTTGAGGCCCAGAGGGCAAAGTAGGAGGGTCTGGGAAGTCTGGAGGAGTTGAGAAGAATAAATAGAACTGAGGAGAGACAGAAGCATAGGGGTTCTTACTGGGTATAGGAATTGATTGTGACTTTTGTCTGATGTTGATTTGTGCGAGCTGAGGCTATTAGTTATCTTGACTAATAGTATGCCCTGAACTGTGATAACTAATAAAAATCAAAACTGAATCACAAGGCAACCATGTGGATTATACCTCGCCGATGTATCTCTACCCACATTGCTATCACCCCAGTACAGGCCCCTTGTATCACCGAGGCAACTCCTGAGCAGTGTCCAAGTCTTCCCTGCTTTGTTTCTCTATGCCTGCTACTCTAAGAAATTTCCTGCCAAGATTTTCCATCTTACTAAACACAAAACAAGTCTTAAACCTCACCCTTCCCAATATTCCCATCACTCAAATTTTCAAATATCTTAGCAAGATTCTTATTATCAGGTTTGACAGAAACCCTTTTTCATTACGAAATAATCTCACTATTCTCTACATATGACATGTGATCTAGATATAGTGAACAACTCACAGTCACCTAAACATTTATGTTCTTCCTTCTATATAGAATTTTTTTTTTTTTGTTTTTTTTTTTCGAGACAGGGTTTCTCTGTGGCTTTGGAACCTGTCCTGGAACTAGCTCTTGTAGACCAGGCTGGTCTCGAACTCACAGAGATTCACCTGCCTCTGCCTCCCAAGTGCTGGGATTAAAGGTGTGCGCCACCACCGCCCAGCATTTACCACATCTTCTTTGCCTGACTGATGTTGATTCAACCTTCAGCTCTCAGTTTCTAAGACAGTTCATACAGTGGTCTTTCCAAGATATACCTACAGACCCAGAGCTTGCAATTTCATCACATATACTATTCTGAACCTGTCTATTAGCAATACACCTACTGAAAGAGGCATTACATCCCGGAGAAAGGGACTGTTATTTTATTCGCACACGCGCGCGCACACACAGACACACACACACACACACACACACAAATAAAATAAACCCTTAGAACTTTCCAAGGTTTCAAACACAGAATGAATGCTTTAGTAATGTTTGTAGAGTAAATTAGTAATTACTTCCTTATCTTCTAGGGACACAACCACCAATTCTTCCCTTAATAAAATATTATATTTAAAAACTGCATGGCTGTTTGGGGAATACTATTTTAAAGTGTGTTACTTTTATTTATGCTGTGGTACATTTGTTTAATGATGTAAAGGTGTGTTGCTTTTGTTTATGCTCCATTTGTTTAACTCTGTGAAGCTGTGATTCTTTGCCTGTCTAAAACACCTGATTGGCCTAATAAAGAGCTGAATGGCCAATAGTGAGGTAGGAGCAAGGATAGATGGGGCTGGCAGGCAGAGAGTTTACATATAATGAGGAACAAGGAAGAAGAGGAACAATGAAAGAAGAAGGGAGGAGGACATCAGGGGCTAACTACCCAGATAGCAACACAGAGTAAGAGAGAAAGTAAGATATACAGAAGTAAGAAAAGGAAAATTCCCAGAGGAAAAAGGTAGTCATGATAATTTAAGGAAGCTGGAAAAAAAAAAACTATGTCAAGCTAAGGCCAGGCATTCCTACAAGTCTCCATATGAGTGATTTGAGAGTTGGGTGGTGGGCCCCCCAAAGAGTCCAAAAAAACCAAGAGTAAAACCCCCAACAACACATAGCAGGAGTATGCTTGATAAGTATGGATTTTACACATTAAATAAGAAATCTACACTAATCCCAACATTTGTAATTCATAGCACAGTCCTCCTACAGAAAAGAGAAGAGAGAGAGAGAGAGAGAGAGAGAGAGAGAGAGAGAGAGAGAGAGAGAGAGAAGAAAAAAGCATAAGGAAGCATTTTGCCAGGAATTATATATATTTTTTTTGTATTTTTTGTATTTGTAAGTTTGTGTTTTGAGTATCTCCCATTTGTCTTAAGATTTGGTTTGCCCATGGTGAATCAAAAGGTGTGACTGTCAGGAAAAACAGGACCTAGCAGAAGTTAGCTCACTGTGAGGACATTTAAACCCAGGAACCCTTCTTTTCTCTTTGCCTCTTAGCTACCCTGAAGCAAAAGTGCCCCTCTGACATGCACTGCTGCCATAGGGATTGCGCTGCTACCGGCCAAGCAACAGGACCGAGTCATCATGGAAACCCCTTGAATGGTAGGATGAAATGCACTCCCTCTAAAGCTGATAATCTCAAGCTCTTGGTATAGTAACACAAACATCAGCAGTAAAGCAAATGTACACAGGAAATACACAGTAGCACACTAAAAAGTAATTTAGTACTAATTCAAATATAAATAGTTGTACATGAAATAAAAATTAGTTCTGTAAATTAATTTTGCTCTTTACTTGAGTGGCTTAGCTCAATATTACTCACACACAAATATTACCTAAAGATATCAACAATTGCTTCCTAACTACCAAGTTTACATGCTTCAACAAGAAATTCACTGTGTTCATAGCTAGCAAAAAATTTATTACGGGATAAAAGCCAGCCTAGATTCCAATCTATCCTTCAAAACTCAGTTGAAATGTCGTCTCTTTTGCAGTTTTCCCCAAGATCAACTTGACCCTGCTACTTCCACTGAACCCTATCAGCAGCAGCATCCACTACCACACCTCACGCAAATACTGTAAGTGCTCATCTATTCCCCCAATGTCCCCAGGTAGAAACAGTCTCATAAACTTCCATATTTCTATAAGAGCATTAGACACTCAATAAATGCTTAATGAAGAGGTAGACAAAAAAATGAATAAACAAGTACGCACACTCGGTTATATCTTTGTTACATCTGAAAGCTCTTGATCTTATTCCCACATTTCTTCTGATTTGAGTAGATGTTCTCTAAATTATTCCATAAATATTTAAAAATCCTGAGATAGCACTTAAAAGCTACTGCTGAAAACCTAAGTACAGGAAGTCATAATTAACTCATATTAATGGGCTCTGAAAGACCCACCTGACTTTGTAAATACTTGAAATCTTATAGAACTTGTTTCAGTATATTGTATTACACATACTGAGCTTCCTTGGCCTACGCTGGTATTTCTACTTTACCTAGGAGAATATCCCACAAACAACTTGGCAGAATAAATATGAAAAGAACATGTTGATCAGTTGTTTTTAACTGACAAAAGAAAACATAAAAAGTCAGTAAAATTTAAAATAAAATTTTAGTACAGGAAGACTTCTACCCTAGTAGGCCTGCAAAATAATTAAGTATTAACCTTGAGCTCTTACATTTTAAAGTAAATAAAAGCTAGGCACAAATGTGAAGAAACTGAATCAAGCTTTCTTCCTTCACACATGTGATGTCTACTTCCGCAGATTTATCTCACAAGGCCTAGCATATTTCCTGGTAGACCAGTTCACCCTATCACACAGAAACTACTCAGAATGTGCATAAGAGGTCTGGCAACACAACAGTTCCTGTACTGAATGACATGAACGGTCCACAGAGAATGGCTCAGGAACAAGAGACCCACAGAGAGCGATGAGCTTCTCAGAGAACTTGGGAAACCCCTCCCCAAACCAAGCCAAATCCACGGTAGCTCCAAGACCAGAGCTTCCATGGTTGCTTCAAAGGGAGTCAAGAACCTGCTGTCTGTACTTGGGAGCAAGCCACAGCTGTTGTTAAAATTGTGAAGACTTCCTTACTCAAGTTGCTTTTCTGTATTTCTTACAGCCAAAAGAAACCACACATCCTTTGTCTGTTAGCATCCTTGGTAGTTTGAATGGAACTGCCCCCCATAATTTCACAGAAAGTGGCACTCTTAGGAGATGTGGCTTTGTCAGAGGTATGGCCTTGTTGGAGGAATTGTATCACTGTAGTGGTGGGCCTTGGTGTTTCCTATGCTCGGGATACAGCTCAATGTGTCAGCTGACTTCTTGCTGCCTGTCAGACATAGGACTCTCAGCTATTTCTCTAGCACCACATTTGCCTGCATGCTGCCATGCTCCCCACCAAGATGATAATGGACTAAACATAAACTCTGAGTGAGCTACCCGAATTAAATGTTTTCCTTTATAAGAGTTGCTGTGGTCATGGTGTCTCTTCACAGCAATAGAAACCCTAGCACAGCATCTCTCAAATATTATTCCTTTGGGACAGAGATTTTCAGTTTTCACTAAAATGTATGAAATAATTGACTTCTCATCATAGCTTCTTAGATCTAGTAGGCCATCACAATTCTAAGAACTTTCTCCGAATTAAGTTTAATGGCTATACAATAATTTTAGAACCGAAATGTCTTATACAGAGATGGCTTGAAAGACAAAATAATGAAATCTACTTCTGGGGTTCACACTTAGCATTCTCAGTCAGGGGAGAAAGACCACTCCAGCAGGAGTATAATGTTCTTTATGAACGTGTTCCCTGGAGCAGGCCTGCCACAATTTCCCTGGCTACCACTGTCATTGTGAACAGGTTACTTGAACTCTCTTGCCTCCCTGTCCCCATCGTTTAAAATGTTAATAATAATACTAAGACAATTAAGATTGAATGCATTAACATAGCTGGTATTTGGGATCTTAAGTACAAGCTAACAGTAATAGAGTACTAAATGTACCTTTCAATCAGTAGCCATAATTCCGTAGTTATGAATTTTCTTTAGTTCTTTAAACATTTATTAAATGTATTTGGGGCACAGGAAAGCAAGACT